>NC_081810.1:21582500-21860000 GCF_030704535.1 Vitis vinifera | reverse complement strand
AAAATAAAAATATGATATTTTTAATGGCCATTTTTTAGTTTTATCACTTATTTTTAAAATTATTTTCACTTGATTTTTAATTTTTTTTTAAAAAATAATGTTTTCACTTATTATGAAGAATATTTTAAAAAATAATTATATAAAAAAATATTTTTAAAATATATTTAAAAATATAAAATCAAATAAAAAATATTTCAATTCTCAAATAGAACAATTTTTCCCCTACATTCCTCCTTTTCCTTTACATTCCTCCTCCCCTTAAAAGGAAAGCATATGCATCTTATCCCCCTGAAAAGGTGTTGTTACTTGTGAAAAACGTTTCTTAGAGTAACATCCAGAGGGTCCATGGGTGAAAATAAAAAATTTTAATTTGAGTTGTAGTTATTCACTTTATTGAACCTATGAAAGGGATTCAAGTCATTGAGTCCTATATGAGGAGAATATATGAATAAATAATAAAATCATAATTACACACGAAACAATCAATTTTATATGGAAAACTCTTATACTAAATGTAGAGATAAAAACTCATGGGGAGAATTATGTTTTGGGGGTAGATGGGCTCCCAAATTAACAAAAGGTCCATGTAACTCTTCAAATTGAGCCCAAGACCCAATGAAAGTATAAAAATTGAGTTGAAGGATATGATCCTTCAGTATTTCTAAAAATGCCATTTATTGATTTTGAGAAAAAAAATTAATATTTTTGAAAAATACTTTTATTTAATTTAATATTTTTTAAAAATACTTTTATGTAATTTAATATTTTTTAAAATACTTTTATTTAATTTAATATTTTTGAAAAAAAAAATTAATTTAATATTTTTGAAAAAAAAAATTAATTTAATATTTTTGAAAAAAAAAATTATTTAATTTAATATTTTTGAAAACTACTTTTATTTAATTTAGTATTTTTTAAAAAATTATTATTGAAAAAAAAATTATTTAACTTAATTTTATAAAATATTTTATATGTGTTCTTAAAGGGTATATTTGTCCGTTACTATTTCATATCCTTCAACTCAATTTGAAGAGTTATATGGACCTTTTGTTAATTTGGGGGCCCATCTACCCCCAAAAGATAATTCTCCTTTATTATATAAGATTAAAGTACACAAATTTACTTGATAACTTTATCTTAAAAATTTACTCTTAGTACCTATATTTTAATTCAAGTTTTAATATTCTAGTGGATTCACCTAAGGGGACGAAGATCCTTCCAACATTCCAACAATCCAAAATTTGATCGATGAATTCTTTGTTGAAAATTTGGGAATGAGATGGTAGATTGGTTTTGATTCTCTTAAAGCATTTATTTCCAAAACATATTTAAGTAGGGTATATATAGGCCTAAGAGCCTAAAAGGTTGGAAAATAAATTTTCTTAAAAAATAAAATATCAACTTTTCAAAAATTAATTAAGATTTAAAAAAAATAAAAAAATAAATATTAACTTTCTAAAAATTAATTAAAAAATACTTTTCTTAAAAAACAAGCTCTCATAGCAAAAAATTAATGAAGATGTTTTAACTCAATTTTAAAAGTTTTGATCTAACCTTATCTTATTTAAAAAATTAACTTATTTTTAACAAACCTTTTCAGACTTACTTATGACAGTTGAATGAACGATAACCTCAAATCTTCAATGAAGAGTAAATTACTATTTGAAAAGGTTCCTATACCAAAATGAAAAGAAACAAAATTGTCAACACATAAAAATGTCATAACAATCTTCTCTTTTCGCAATTTTGTGAAAAACATAAAAATACATAAACCCTTCAGAACTCTCAAATGAAATTTACACAACCCTTAGACCATTCATCTAGACCTAATCATCCTATAACATGTAGAGAATGGTGCGATGCATCTAAAAATAACAAGATCCCAACATTTGTAACCTGCACATACCAAACACACGAATGCCCATGGTAAAACAGTGTGTGGAAAAATATATAAGTAAGATAATTAAATCAAGATAATGGAGAAAAGTAATAAAAGATCAAAATCAAGGTGCAACCCATGCATGCTAACACAACTGAATCAATCCATGTTATGTCTCCCTCTTTTTGTTGCAAAATAGACAAAGAGAAGAAATAGAGTAAGAAAACACAAATAAAGTAAGTATATATATATATATATATATATATATATATATGAAAGGTTCTAGATATAAAAAAATAAGGCAAGAAAAACATACATCCATACCAATGTAAAATATCCAAAACCAAAAATGGACAATGTATAATGGAAAAAAAAAAAAAAAAAAAAACTCTTTTGAAACAAATATGGGAAAAAAAAATCAACTCAGAGCATGATTCAACTTAGTTTAGAAAGATGAATAACAATTCAAGTATATGAGGATAAAAAAGGAATCAAAAGCACTTATTTTCAAGGGAAATCAACTTATTGTCTAGTTTTATATTGTGAATTTATATTCCTAGAAGTTACCAAATCATGCCTTAATCGAAGTAGTTCACATTTAGTAAATTTGTTCTAAGTTTGTCAAATTTCTATTTAACATGATATTTGTATCACTTCATATAACACAACTTTTACTCTCCCTCAATTATATCATGATTTTTTTAGAAGTAGCGGCATTGTATACCATTTATAAAGGGGGTTGCTATTCGCAACATCCTTTTTGCTAAACGTAACACTTTTTTATCATATTTTTTTTTCCACATATACATTTTTTAATAAAGAACTCTCTCTAACCTCCTCTCAACATATTGAACCTAAATTCTAATTGATTAAGATTACGAATCACATACGAAATATAATGAATGACGAAATTCAATTATCTTATGACAATTTTCAAGTAAAATTTATAACTTTCATTTTTTTTATAAAGACATATATATATTTATCAAAAAAAAAATTTGTCATATTTTATTATATGAAATATTTTTGTTTGGGATACAAAAAAAATCATATTGAACACAATAAATTTTTTTTTTTAAAAAAAACCATTCCAATTAAATATTATTTATTTTAAATTTTTAATAATAATTTTTATTTAAAAAAATTGAGTTATGGATTTCACATTAAAACATTGAATATAATAAAATCATTTTACATAATATACTTTTGGTGAAAAAATCATTTTATAATTTATTATTAAAAGAAATTATTTTGTTTTAAAATATAAGAAGAATATGAAAAATGATTGAGTGTGAAAAAATAAAAGAAATGAAAAGAAAAAAAAAACAAAGTTTACGTGGGATGGGGGGTTGGGTGGTTAGAGATGAAAAGGAAGATAAAAATAAAAGAAAAAGAATGCTAAAATGTGGGGTGGGGGTTGGGAAAAAAATAAAAAATAAAAAATAAAAAAATAAAAAATAAAAAAAGGGGTGCAATTGGGACACGAACAAGAAAGGGTAGTTTAGAAATGTAAAATATTGTATTAGTAAAAACGGTGTTGTGAATAACAATTGTGTTTATAAAAATCATATTTTCACTATAATTGCCTTATTCTACTTGAGGGTGTTTCCAAATGTTGCAAGTGAAGACATAAAATCTTGGATAGAATCTTTGATTTTAATTTAGCCAAGAATATTGCCTTAAATCACTTTAGGAAACAACAATATCGAACTTAGACAAACAAGGTATATATTAAAAAGAATTAGACATACTATTAAAACAAAATCTACTATATTAGTTAAATTTAAGAAGATTCCCAATTAAACACTTACCAAGAATATATTTTTAGATTTTCCATTATATAAGGATTTTTATATACCTTGATTCTTTACCTTAAAAGTGATTAATAGAATCATAGGGAAATAAAATTAACTCAGTATATTTTTCCCATGCCTAAAACTTCAGATATTGAAATTCTTACTAATAAGGAAAACAAATATGATATCCAAATTTGCCCTAAAAAGAATTAGGATAGACCAAAGGAAGAGAAAAGAATAAAATTAAGTACAAATTCTTAAGTTTATACTTTTTTGACTTTTAAATACAAAGACAGGAGTATTCCCTCTACGAAAAAACTCCCCTAAAACAAGATATCTGCTCCAAGTTAAAAAAAAAAATATACTAAAAAGAAATCCTAAGAGAAGAAAGGACATCTAAACATAACATAGTAAAACAATAAAAGAGGGTCCTAGGCTATGGGGCAATGAATTAAGTAGAGGTAGAGACTCCTAAAGATTTCCTAGAATCTAAAGAAACATCTTCAAACATAATTAACCCTAATTTTGGAAAGTAAGAGGAGTTTCTTTTTTTACCCAAATTTGTTTAAGCTTAAGTGAAAATCTAGAGGAGTTGTTCTAAGTCTTAGGCTTAGGGTTGTTTTTTTTTTTTTTTTTTTTTCCTTTCTTAGCATGTAGAATTTTATTCTTTAGAAAATCAAATTCATTCACTAGCTTATTGAGTTGAGACCTATGACATATGTCGTAGTTCTTACAATAAGTGCATAGGGGAGCAATACCAGAAGAGGCTACATGGTTAGGAGTTTCCTCCTTACCCTTAACAAAGACTATGTCTCCACTAGTGGGAGTCTTAGTTTTGTTGATGTAACTTAGGTCTCTTTTGTCTCTATGGGACTTATATTTATCAACGATTTAATTCAAACCTTAGTCTCGAGGTGGAAAATTTTATTTTTAATGATAATATCTTTTCTAAGTTTTTCAATTTCTAAAGAAAGATCTTTATTTTTCTCAAGTACAAAATTGTGTTCAATATCTAGAAATCTAATTTTCTCAAAAAAATTATTTTTTTCATTCTTTAACTTACCAATCGTAGATTTCTGTGATTCATAGCTAGTTAGTAGTGAGTTTAATGTAACATTGGATCACACGTTGAAATTCATCAGCCATGTTTTAAAGAAAAGAAGCATTCTCATAGTTATTAAATTCACACCCAGTCTCATAATCAAGCACAAAATGAATAGATACAACAAAAGCTAAATAATTATTCTATTCATACTTGTGATCTTTAGAAGCTATAAATAACTCTTATTGGAGTCTATGTCACTCCAAATAGCTTGTATAGATTTCTTAATATCCTTGGGACTAACTTTTTCCCTACTATATGATTGTTTTTTTAGATTATTTATTTGAAGAGTCAACGACTTTTTACTTTTATAACACTCATAATTTTCTTTTTACAAGAAGAAAACTTTATTGAAAAGTGACAATTTTTCTTCTTTCAAATTAGCAATTACTTTTTGTTGCATTTTTTATTCAAGGGACAAAGATTCACAAAAAAAAAATCTTGTTTCTTGAGTTTTTAATTCAATTTTTTATTTTCTTTATACAATTTTTCCTAATTATGAAAAACCTTTTCACAAGCCAAAAAAAAAAATATAGTTTTTCTTTTTTTAAATTCCATGAAAATAATGTCAAAGTTTGGTATCGAAGAAAATTTTGATTTGTAAATTTTTCCCTGTTTTGATAGCAATTGAAAAACGTTTGTTTCAATAAGGTAACACCTAGAGGAGGGAGGAGAATGGATGAAAATAAAATGATCCTCGTTTTGAGCTCATATACCATGATGAGAAAGTTTATGAATGTTGGATTGACTCTAGGTTCACTTTGGCGCATAAAGACGTTTTAGTAATTACGTAAGGTTGCATAGGAAATAGTGAATAAAATTTATGGATTTAGCTAATTGATTAATTAAATAACTATGTATGATTAATTAATCAATTAGGACCCAATTTGGGTTAGATTAAGTGATCTAAACCCATGTGGGTTCAAGTCACTTAAGCCTAGTAGGAGAATCTTATAAATACTTTCGGGTTAGGGTTTCCTAATCACTTTTCAAAGAGTTGTCTTTCACTTTTAGAAAGCGAGAAAGTCAAAGCTTCCCCCATTCCATTGCCTACCCTTTAGAGTGTCAAGATCATGAATAGAATCATTGAGCAGAAGATCATGGGTGTATGATACCTCTAGAGTTTTCAAAAATCTTCTTCACCACATAGATTTGATATGGGAACATCCAGATAAGGTAAAGTTTTCTATTGCCTTTAATCTAGATTCTTAAATGTTAAAAAAAAAAAATATGCTATTTTTGCTTTCGTTGCATAGGATCTAAAGGCCTATGGTAAATTGCATGTACCTATTTGATCTAGGGCATGAGAATAGAGTAATCCAGAGTTTCCTACATCTTCACATTCTTGTTATATCTTAACTTTTTCAATGTAGTTTATTGTATTTTTGTGAATAGATCTACTAGATTATCACATGAATGAATCGAATATGCTAAACATTAATTTCATTGTTCTCTTGAAGCTCAAGAGCATAAAAAAACTTGGAGAGATATGCTTAGTTCTATCACCTTCTCTAAATTGTCTTTTAATTTATGCAGTACAAGTAACATTATCTTCATATAACTTGGTTGAAATATCTTTGATGGAGAATAGTCCACATGATTATGAAATTGTTGGATCATTGACTATATACACATTTACAACTTGCTTCATGAATTGTGAGAATCTTTAAATGATTAGAAGAGGTGGCTACCATTGTTTGCTTGATTGATCTCTATGATATTGTTATGCTAATATAAGTAAATACATATCTTGTTTGAAATAAAGTTTTGTTGGGGTCTAAAAAATTGTTTGCTTGATTGATCTCTATGATATTGTTATGCTAATATAAGTAAATACATATCTTGTTTGAAATAAAGTTTTGTTGGGGTCTAAAAAATAACTAGCAACCGCATATCTAAGCAATTAAGATTCTGGTGCTTTTAAATGAAATAAACTCATCTCAATTATTATATGAAGATATCGTAGTATATTTTTAACTTCACTCCGATGTATTTGAGTAGGGGTAGAATTATATCTTGCAAACAAGTTGATAGAGAATGCTATCTTTGGTCATGTATAATTTGTAAGATCTATGAGGGTTCCAATAGCATTGAGATAAGGTACTACTGGATCAAGTAATTATTCATTATTTTTGTTAAGATGAAAGATGCCTTTTTTTCACTTCAAGTGATCATACAACCATTGGAGAACTTAAGCAATGTGCTTTATCAATACAAAAACTCTTTCAAGATTTTCTTAATATGTGTTGATTGATATTTTAAAACTCCATTTGGAAAAATCTTGAGCTATTGGCTAACAACAAAATTTTGTTTTCCCATTATCTTTTACTCAAATTCTTTTTTCAAATAATTTATTGTTCTTAATAGCTCTTCAAGAGTCCTAACAAGATTTAATTTATTAACATATACTACAATAATTGCAATTTGATTTCTGATTTGTTAATGAAAATACATAGACATAGAGGGTTTTTTCTCATATCCTTCTTTGAATAGGTATTTTGCTAAGGCAATTTTACCACATGTGTTTAAATTGTTTCCATTATTTACTTCAGATAATTTAATTTCTTAAGGGATTTTTATGTATACATTATTACTTATGAATCCATATAAATATGTTACAACAACATTTATGAGATGCGTATTGAATACTTTTAAGAGTGTCAAACGAATTAAAAATGAAAATATGATTGCATCCATGAAGAGAGTGTATATTTTCTCATATTTAATACTAAGTCTTTGCGAGAAATCTTGTGTTACTAATTGTTCTTTATAATTTATAATCTCATTTTTCTCATTGTAAAGTTTGTTAGAAAATAGTTTTATCAAAATGACAATTTGCAAAACACGTTGTAAAAACATCACCTATCAAAATTCAAGATACCTTATGATAGACGAAGAATCAAAATCTATGTAAATCCTAACTCTTTGTTGAGAACCAATTACATGTTGTGTAGGTAAAATTGATACATATATTACACAATCGAAGATTTTTAAGTGAAAAATATTTGGTTGTTTTCCAAGTACAAGTTGTCAAAAGGGAGTATTTATGATAAGCTGTAGGTAAAAAAATGTAGACTAAGTTTGCAACATACATGATAACATGTTTCTAGCCTAACAAAGGCAATATTTTGTGTAGAAAAGAGATAAAGCTATGACCACTTAGAAGAGACATCTATGAGGACCATAAAATAATGAAATAGTCCACATGGTGGGTAAATAGACCCATATATGTCTTCATGTATTATTTTTTTAAAAAGATTGGTAACTCGAATATGACCCAAGTAAAAGATGGTCTAACTATTAATTTGCTTTGTGAGTAGGCAATATCTGAAAATTTATTGGACAACATAATTTTTTGGTTCTTTAACGCATGCCCATGTGAGTGTGCTATTATTTGATGCATCATTGAGGATCTTCGATGACCTAACTAGTCATTTCCAAAATAGAAAAATCTTTGTTTTATGTGTATCCCTCTTCTTTTTTGGCTTTTGGTGCCTTGTATACATCATGTATACTTTTGGGTGCCTTACATTGGCCCTTTTAATACAACTATTGTTACCCATATATAGAAAGATAATATATGATTTACTAGGTTTTATAGTTTTATGACATGACATAGAGGAGAAAAGTTTTTGGTTATGACAAAGGAAAATAATTTATTTATAACTTTTATCTTTATATAACATAATTTAAATAACCAAAATAAATAATAATAGAAATATACAAAAATCTATTTTATATTAACAACCCAAGTTAAGGATATAAAAAAAATTACCTTCGAAGCAACTCGTGCTAATAACATGATATAAAATAAAAGAATTATAAGAAGAAGAAATTAGAATTCTCTCAAAGAATTGAATTTTGATTTTAGCCGAAGTTCCTTTCTATAAAGAGTTAAAAAAAAAATTTACATTAATATGTATGATCATCTAAAAGTTTCCAAATATTATAAATTCTCATATTTCATAATACTATTAAAAATCTATATAATGAAATCATTTTTTACTAGCACTTTCTAAATACTACTTTCAAAAGCCACTTATCTAAATACGTTTTTAACTTATACCACACCTAACAAATTTCCCACAAGAATGTTTGATAAGCGTCATGTGTCATTTTACAAGACCCTGTCAAACCGACCATAAATAACTGATGGTTTGGAGCCTCGAATGTGTTTGAATGAAACGTCGTATTCAAAGGAAATCACAACTTAATAAGAAAGAGATTGTCAACATGAATCTCCAGGCTCCAAAATCTCCATAATTTCCTCTTATCTACCATTTTGAAATGACTGCCATCATTAGATCCCATAGGTTTAGGCTCCAAGTTGAGACAGATTATTGGACACCCATTGTATTGGCTTCCACATCCAAGCCACATATTCATCAACTTCCTAGGAATGCCAACCACATGATAAGAGATGATCAAAAGTTTTATTTTTCTGGCCCACAAATCTAAAACTTTGTTGGCTTCATGGGCCATATAATATAAATTAGTTCCAACAAAAAGCCCTCATTTCTAGAGACCAACATAAAAGTACCTTTTGGGTTCGTCACTATTTTGTCTCATTTCTAGAACAAGGGGGAAAAAAATTGTCTCCAAAAAATTACAACCACCTTCAAGTTCCAGACAGTTCACATAGCGTTTTTCTTTTCCAGTTCTAAATGCATAAAAAGGTGATGTTCCTTTTCCCTGAATAATAATTTCCCTCATTAAGGACAACTTCAATTTTCTACTTAACTAGTACCAACTTCGAAAACAAGGGTAATAACCATCTCATACAAAGAAAGTATTAAATTATAATTTAAGAAAAAAATAAATTAACAAATAATTATTTAGAGGGGGAAAAAAGAAGAAAACGAAGTGCCCGGTCAAACAAAATAAATAATACAGCACACCCTTGGAGAGACAAAATGGAGTAATGACGAAGCAAACTTCCTTGAGAAACAGAAAACAGGCTTTCCTTGTATAATTTCCCCAATGTGTCGTAACTCGTAGCCCAGCTACTGACAACATACAGTGACATAATGAATAATTTCCTAATAAAGTCTACTTTCTCAAAATAGATACTAGATGCCCACATTCCTGCAACTGGGAGCACTATTGACTATCGACCCTGAAATGACCCAAAAAAATAAAAGAGAAAATTGTAGCGTATATGAAAATCAATCATTTAGACACATCGAATGCTTCCTTACAAAGAATTGGACACCTTGCTGACCAACCACACCCCCCAAGTGAGAATTCCCTTCTCAAGATGCAACTGGTTTCGCAATGGCCTGCTTAATAGCCTCAGCATATGTCCTGTGTTGATAGGTGAGGGTTGACTCAAGCAAATCCCAGAGCGATGTCTTAGGGTTCCAACCTGGCAAAAGTTGTGTCAGAATTTTACTCCAACCTCAAAAGAACAAAGGAGGAATGATAGAGAAAACAGGGCGATACCAAGTTGTTTATTGATTATGGTCATGTCTGGAATTCTCTTGTCACTGTCATCATATCCCTCACCATAGAATTCTTTGGAGCTTACATCCACAGTTGGTACCTCCAAAGAAGGTTCCCCACTTACCTTTGCATAAACCTGAAGAATGGAAGAAAAACATCAATATATAGAGTCCCAAAAATAAAGATCAATATTGCATCAAATAAACCAATCGCTTATTCACCTCAGTCATCATTTCTGCAAGCTGCCTAACAGTAACCTCATTGTTGGGGTTGCCCACATTGAAGATGTGACCATTAGCCCTGGCAGGATTATCCTGAGAAAATATCATAGTATTCAGCAACCTTTTTTTTTTCCAAGTAAGCTAAATGTGGAATCAGATAATGAAAGGAAGGATGGTCCACTAACAATCATCAACAAGACTGCTTCAATAGCATCCTTTATGTAAACAAAGGTTCTCTGGGATTGGCCACCATCCACAAGCTTGAGTGGCTCATGACGAAGAAGGTTCTATTGTGGGAGAAAAAGAGCAAGATCAGTAGTAAGAAAAAGAAAAAAAATACTACTAAATGTTATGACAGATGTTGAAACTAACATTACTGAAGCATGCCAGAACCCTTGGAACGCCCTCGCTAGGACCATCAATGCCAGGAATAAAATCCATTCTGGGCCCAATCCAGTTAAAGGGCCTCACAATGGTGAACTCTAGGTCATTCTCAGCACCCTCAGCTGTAAACAATGAAAAAAAATAAAAATGAGAAGGATGTATGATACACACGCATGCTAAGAAACGTACAGATCGATGGAAAAGTTCACTCACCATAAATCAACCTCTCAATCAATTGCTTTGCACAGGCATAGGACCACCTCTGCTTCTCAATCGGACCAAAAATGCAGGGGGAGGCATCTTCTTTGAGGACATAGTAAGTGGGATCCTAATATCATATCACAGTATACAAATTTGATTCATTCAAACAATAACACAAGCAGAAAACAAAGAACAAATAGCAAATGATTGCGCTTCAAAAACAGTTTCCAATTCTCATTCTGCAAATAGAAATAATGAAGCAACCAAATGTCCATTGTGATCAAACCAAGTAAAAATGCCTTTGCATAGGAAGTAAAAACCTTAACCAATTACCCTAGATCTATTGACCAAGATAGAGAAACATCTAACTGCAAGCTAATCAGAAAGAAAAACACTTCATGGCAGAAGACCTCCATTCAATTTAAGCTCCCCTATACTACACAACATATGCAGCACCACCATAATTCCCAAACACACCCAACCACACCATGGAACCTCTTCCAAGACTTAAAAAATGCTAATTTTATAGCTAAAATAATTGGAAACAAAAGCACACTGACATTTTCAAAACAAATGCAACTGTCAATAGATTCAATACAATAACATATTAGAGCAACACATCAAATTGGAAATTAAGAAATGGAAAAATACAAAAGTTCCAGCAACTCCAACAATCAAGTGCTACTGCACCCAGGAAGAATAAAAATATTACCAGATAAGAAAATGTTGAAGAATGATCATGAAAGTACACAGTTATTAAGTATTTACATTTCATTTATATCCTTCATCACAAAAGCCAAATAATTTTTTTTTCTTTTTAAAATAACCGCATGACATCAGACCATCTTTGTCCATTTATAATTTTTTTTCTCATCATCAGCATCAGCACAATAGAACATTTAGATATAAATTATTAAAATTGCTAATGTGTATATCTTGAACAGAACACTTAGATCACACATGATAATGCTTACAGCCTACAGTTATAAAAATGAAAAAAGACAACTACAATACACAGAGACAGATTCGAACTCTTATGTATGAGGAAAAAAAAAAAAAAGGAGAATTGAAAGAGAGATCTCACCTGCCAGAGGGGTGAATCTTTGGGAAGAAAGCTCCCAATCGTTTTCCCATAGACTTCACAAGTCGAGAAGTGAATGAGACGCTTGTTGTTCTCCGAACAGTATTTCACCTAAAGAGCCACATCAAAACGCACATCAGCTTCAACAGATTTCCGAGAAACAAAAAAACTAACAACAATATTATCCTTGGACGAAAACGAATTCAAACAAGCATCCAACAGCATACCACTGGAAGGGCATCAATGAAATTGCTGTAAATCGTATCGAGAGGACGAGTATTGTAGTCCGCGGGAGTACAGATCGCCGCCAGATTGATAGTCTGCATTACCAAAGAAAACGCCACAAATTGATTCAAAATCCAAGAAATGCAAAATCCAATGCAAGAAATAGAAATTGGGGAATAACGAACCAGATCTGCCATCTTGATGAGTCCTTCGAGCCTCGAATCGTGCTTGATGTTGATGCGGTGAAACTGAATGCGATCGGACCAAGGATGCGTAGACGGCTCGAGAAGGTGCTTGATCTTGTCACTGTAGACGTCAACGGCCAAGACCTTATGCATCGTCTCGGCCATAAGCTTCTCGCAGAGGTGCGATCCTATGAATCCTCCGGCGCCGATCATACAAATCGTCATCGGCTTGATGGCGTTTCCGTCCAGATCTAGCCTCGCCGCTGACGCCATTCTCCCTCTACAATTATGCCAACTCTCTCTAGAGAAGGGATTGTGGCTAACGTGCGCCGGGGAGAAGAGTAGAAGAGGTGAGGTTGAGCGTAGATTTTTGGGTGGGAATGAAGGGTTTTATATTTGAAAGGTGTGAAGACTGGAAAGAGATGAGGCTCTCAGGCAATGTACACGACATGAAAGAACCGGTGAAAGGTTGAAGGCACCGACATACAACTTGGAGAGGTAGCAGCACGCGCCCATGGGACGCGTGGTTAGAGTGTGGTAGGGGCCCACAGTTGTATATGCTCACGTGGTGCGTCCTTTCTGTGAAAGAATGGACAAGCCCGGTGGAGATGAAGGACTCCGGAGTCACAGCTGTAGACTTTGACTCATGAGTGCCTCTGTGGACCCCACATCGGGCTTACGCGGAGACATGGGTGGCACCTCACTGGACCGGACCTAGCACATGGAGTGCACCGCAAGTAGCACCATAGATATAGCTACTGGGCCTGGGCCTGGGCCCAGTTTTTATATCTGTAATCATTGTGATGGAAAAAAGTGTCAAAGAGACGCCATAGCGTGCAAGTAATTTAAATTGAACTTCCGTCCAGAAATTCACATTAAATTGTTATCTAAATTAAATAAAGATTAAATTAATATTAAAATATCAACAACTGTACTTATGAAAAAATAAATGTCATGAAAGCTACGGATGATGAAAGTTATGATTGGAGGAACACAAAATGTACGAAGATACAAATATGATTATTTATATCACCCACTTAAAGCCATGACTATTTCCTGTTTGGAGAAAGGGAGAAAATTTGCACTCTTGTGAAACCCTCGAAGATCTTGAGAGAATTACAGTTGGTAGAGAATATACCATACCATACCTTCATAATTTAAATTGATTTTAAATTAAATTATTTTTTATTTTAATTATTCATTTAAAATTTATTACTTGGATTGTATTTTCTTTTTTACTATTTTAAAAAGATAAATTTTAAATTATTTTTTTATTTTATAAAAGGTAAATATGATGTCATATTTGAATATGCATCATACCCATTTGATGAAAGCACAATCATGATATACGAAGTTAAAGGAAAAAACACTATAACATAATATTGAAGTTTAAGATTCAACATTACGTCATAAAAAGATCTTAGAACCAAATCTTAAGATAAGTTTCATTGACTTCCTCTATTATCTTCTTAAAATAGTTGCTTAACAATGATATTCAAATAAAATTGTCTTATCTATCATAAATAACATAACATTTTTATTTATTTATCGTAGGTGTCTGAGGTAGCTTACGCACGCCTCGACTAATCCCCCGGGCCTTGGCCTTGAGAGAATCAAACTAACATAACATAACACCAACTAGACTTGCAATATATCACTTTAAACTTAACACCTAATTCCTTCTTCTAGCTTTTGCATCTCTTAGAAAAAAGATACTCATACTTTATCATACAATCTCTCCTAACCTTTTGCATAAATTGTTCCATTTATGCCATCAATTGCATTTAGTGCTAGCATACATACACCTTCTTTCAAGTACCAATGAGGAACCACCAAATTTGAGTTCATTGATTTCTCCAAATCATTTATGCTTCTCTTGGAATTTTCATTCATTGGTTTTAATAAAACCAAAATTACAGAAAATCTTTGTAGAACAAGAGCTAATAGGGGTGATGGATTGACTTTTGGTGCTTAGGAACTTGAGTAACATCTACACCATCACAATGATTGTCTTATGGTGTCTTGGAATGTGGAATGCTGAATCAACCATGTACTCATCATCCTTAGTAGTTGTAGTACCTCCTGTTTCCTGTAATGTCACTTTCATGAAAGCAAGAACCAATTTTGGAAGGCAAAAAAAATTATTGGGAAACATTTGTCTTTGATGCTAGACAGTGCAAATCTTCTTCTTTGGTAGGTAGTATGTTTTCTAAGACAATGCCTTAAAGAAGTTTAGTTTGTTAATGTTCCACAATTAGACTTAAACAAAAGTATAAATACAACCAATTTCTTTAGATTTCCCTTCACATAACCATAGTTTTTAGAACTTGCATACATTCTTTAAGTTAAGTCTCATTTTTCAATTATTTATTTAAATATTAAAATTAAATTAGTTTTTTTAGATGAAATTTATAATAATTTTTATTTGAATTTAACTTCATCTAGGAAAACTTAAATAAATATTTATTTGTTAGATTTGAAGGGATTCAATGAAAAAGGAAGCCGATATTTCTTTAATGACTTGAAAATTTACTAATGAGACTATAATGTTCTACTTTAATATCATTTTATAGATAAGTTAATCTTTGAAGTGTAAGTTCATGTGAATATTATAATTTATAATAAAAAATATTAAAGTCTATTTGGTCATGTAATTTAAAAATAGTTTTTTATTTTTAAAAATAGAAAATTGTTTTTAAAAATTTCTAACACTGATTGACTATTTTTCTTTAGAAACAATTTTTAAAAACAAAGTTAAATAGAGAACAAATAAGAATTTTTTTCACTAGTTTTTAAAAATAAAAGAAAAATATGAGTTTGATTGATCATACTTTTTGCAACTTGTTTTTAAAAATTGTTTTTTATTCTTTAACTTAAAAATAATTTTTTAAAAACAAATTTCAGAAAATATAACTAAACAGACTTTTAATCTCATTCTATAGATAATTTAATCTTAGTTTGTATTGCAAGTTCATGTGAATATTATAATTTATGGTAGAAAATATTAGAACCCATTTGGCTATGTGATTTAAAAACAATTTTTTGTTTTTAAAAATAAAAAATTATTTAAAATTTTTTTGGAAACTGTTTGATGATTGTTTTCTAGAAACAATTTTAAAAAACAAAGTGAAGTAGAAAATAAATTTTAGAAAACAAATAAAAGTTGCTTTCACGAATTTTTAAAATAAAAAGAAAAACATAGACCTATTTGATCATGCTCTGCAACTTGTTTTTAAAAATTGTTTTTATTCTTTAACTTAAAAATAATTTTAAAAATAAGTTTCAAAAAACATGACCAATTAGGCCTTTTAATTTTTGCTCTTCTACCACAAATTATGACTTTTTTTTTTTTTTTTTCTTGAAGGAATTAAATCTCAAATGAACACTAGGTTCTTTTGTTTCCGATCTATCCATGTACTCTTAAGGAATGATGGTCTTTTATATTATGATTATGAAATGTTTCAAATGATTGTTTCATATTTATCACAGTTTACCTTTTCACTCGTGTTGTTATTGAAGTAGACACAGGTAATACCAGAGTTGTTGTTAAAAACCATACTAGACAAAGCTAAACAACTTCTCTCCTAGTCACCCTAATTTTTTTTATTAAAAAAAAAAAAAAAGCATTCCACTTTAAAAATAGACGCCTTCCTTGACAACCAAACAAGTAAAGAGACCCATGCACTAAATGCGTATTCAAGGGGCTAAATTCCTTAATAAGCTCCGAAACCTCTTCATTGCTTGAGAAGCTCCTAGAAAACCTATTTCGATGTTTTTTTGGTTAAATAAAAAAAATCAAAATATTTAGTTTTTTTTGTTCAGCTAAAAATACTTTATTGATATTAACTAATATAATTAAAGTAAACTTATAATTAATAAATTTAGTTTAATTATGTTGATTGATGTCAATGAATTATTTTTACCTGAATGAAAAAAGTCTAATAATTTGATTTTTTTTATTCGGCCAAAAAATAAATACCAACTTCCACTCTCCAAATAAAGCCTACACATGTTAAAACATCTATAAAAAATTCATCCTCAACGTTCTTTAACAAGCAAGATAGGGAAAAAAAACACACCATTCCCACACTAACAACTTAAAAAATCTATCTTTCTAGGAACAGTCAATACGATGGGAATACCCCTGGCATCAATAGCTCATTCTCGGAAGCACCCACTTACAAGTCCCAACCTCCTTACCAGCTCAAGAGACACTTAGTCCATTTTAGATTCTTGAAAACTCATCTTATTCCAAGAAACAAATTTGAGTTTCATTATTCAACCTTCACAACAAACCACCCATTCCCACCTCTCATTCCTATCAAAACCATCTCATTGAGGAAGTCCAAACATGTTCAAGATTCAAGTATAAAAAAGAACCATGAAAACATTTTTGTTCTTGATTCACAAAACATCAAGTTTATACCCAGAAAATATTTTCTCCACAACCAAACAAGGGTAAGGAAACAAGTTAACCATCAACCATTTATGCTTCTCTTGGAATTTTCATTCATTGGTTTTAATAAAACCAAAATTACAGAAAATCTTTGGAGAACAAGAGCTAATAGGGGTGATGGATTGACTTTTGGTGCTTAGGAACTTGAGTAACATCTACATCATCACAATGATTGTCTTATGGTATCTCATGATTTAGTTGGAATGCTGAATCAACCATGTACTCATCATCCTTAGCACTTGGAATGCTGCATTTGCACCAGTTGTAGTACCTCCTGTTTCCTTTAATGTCACTTTCATGAAAGCAAGAATCAATTTTGGAAGGCAAAAAAAATTATTGGGAAACATTTGTCTTTGATGCTAGACAGTGCAAATCTTCTTGTTTGGTAGGTAGTGTGTTTTCTAAGACAATGCCTTAAAGAAGATAGCTTGTTAATGTTCCACAATTAGACTTAAACAAAAGTATAAATACAACCAATTTCTTTAGAATTCCCTTCACGTAACCATAGTTTTTAGAACTTGCATACATTTTTTAAGTTAAGTCTCATTTTTCAATTATTTATTTAAATATTAAAATTAAATTAGTTTTTTCTTCATATGAAATTTATAATAGTTTTTATTTGAATTTAACTTCATCTAAAAAAATTTAAATAAATATTTATTTGTCATTACGAAGATTTGAAGGGATTCAATGAAAAAGGAAACTGATGTTTTTTAATGACTTGCAAATTTACTAATGAGACTATAATTTTCGACTTTAATCTCATTTTATAGATAATTTAATCTTAATTTGTATTGTAAGTTCATGTGAATATTATTATTTATGGTAGAAAATATTAGAACCCGTTTGACCATGAGATTTAAAAACAGTTTTTTGTTTTTAAAAATATAATTTTTTTTTTAAAAACGTAGACCTATTTGATCATGCTTTTTGCAACTTATTTTTAAAAAGTGTTTTTTATTCTTTTAACTTTAAAATAATTTTTAAAAACAAGTTTTAAAAAACATGACCAAATAGACCTTTAATTTTTGCTCTTTTACCGTAAATTTTAAAAAAGAAAAAAAAGAAAAATGAAAAAGGGAAAAAGGAAAAAAAAAAAAAGAAAAAAAGAAAAAAAAAAAAAGCAATCCACTTTAAAAATAGATGCCTTCCTTGACAACCAAACAAGTAAAGAGGCCCGTCCACTAGATGCGTGTTCAAGGGGCTAAATTCCTTAATAAGCTCAGAAAACCCTCCTCATTGCTTGAGAAGCTCCTAGAAAACCCCATTTCCACTCTCCAAATAAAGCCTACACACGTAAGAACATCTATAAAAAATTCATCCTCAGCGTTCTTTAGCCAGCAAGATAGGGAAAAAAAACACACCATTCCCACACTAATAACTTAAAAAATCTATCTTTCCTATTCCCACCTCTCATTCCTATCAAAACATCTCATTGAGGAAGTCTAAACATGTTCAAGATTCAAGTATTAAAAAAGAACCATGAAAACATTTTTGTTCTTGATTCACAAAACATCAAGTTTATACCCAGAAAATATTTTCTCCACAACCAAACATGGGTAAGGAAACAATTTAACCATCAACCAAATCTCATCCTCAAATCATGATATATTCCACCAGTACCATCCTAAAACATGAAAAATTAACTCTGATTTCAAACAACTATCAATAATAACAACAACCAATCGCCTAATCCTAATTTAAAAAAAAAAAAAAAGTACAAATCATTATGAAAATATCTAAATAGGTAGAATAAGTAGTAGTTTGCCAGAAAAGGCTTCAACAAAGAGAATAAGGCATTGGGAGTAAACCCAATATCATCTTATGTTTTTAAAATTTGTTTAAAAAATTTCATAATAAAAAAATTTTTATACCATTTTTTTTATTATCAAATTTCAAAAACATAAAATAAAAGTGAGTTATCAAACATGATTCCTAGTTTATTTTTTATTTATTTTTACAAAAATAAAAATTAGAAAACAAAAGTGTAACCAAAAGCATCCTTATTTTTTTTTCCTTTTTTTAGTATTGAAGTGGTTTGGTAAAGTTAATGTAAAATTTGTTTAAAAATATCAAATTAACATATTTACCTTTATTTATTTTAATTAATATTTACTTTTATTAATTTTAAGTAATAAATTTATTTGTTAACTATCCATATTAAAGGTATTGTAGACATATAAAATCACATAAAATAATGAGGAGAGGTTGAACATGTATTAAAATAACACATATTTAGGAAGCCTACATTATAATTATATTTTCTTACCCTACACAGTACATAAACCAAATTTTAATAAAAATCTGTGATATTTCACATTAGTTATAAAAATAAGTTCCTATAAGATATACTCATCTTAGCTATGCTAATGCTTTTTAAAGTTGTGAGTTAGAGCAAGTAGTAGTATGAGTATCAGGACTATGATATTTCACATCAATTAGAAAGAGAAGTTCCTACTAAATTACTACATTCAAACTAAGTATAAAGAGACTTGCTCCTAATTCAAGCATAAATTTAGGACATATTTGTAAACATGGATCCATCCATGCATCAACCATCAAGGGTATGATGTGATGGGTGTCATGCTAGTGGAGAGTGTCTTGAACATATAATAAAATGTAATATTATGTTTCAAGATACATGTTGCTTTGTAATTAATTGTGTCATGATGTAGCTTATATGTTATACAAATTGGACTATTTTTATCCATATGCATCATGATTACAATTGAGAAAAATAAAAATAAGAGGATCGAGTCATTTTTTTGACTCACTATTATTATATAATATAAGTAGAGAGGTTGATTGTGCTTGATGGCTTGAGAAAATGGCTTACTTTGCGAAAAAAAAAAGCTCTTTGGTATGCTCAGACAAGAGAGAAAAAAATGGAATTGAGAGAGAGCAAAAGAGAGTATAAGAAAATAGAAGATTTAAATTTTGGCATTTTTGCTAGATTTCCACTACTATTAGAGTACCAAAAGTAATAAAAATGAGATTTTCACTACTCAAAGAATAGCAACTAGGTTGTTTTTGCATCTTTTTATGTTTTATTAGTTCCAATTCTCTTGAAAAGTTTGGATGACACATATCAAGGATCATTGTGAAAAATAATTCAATTAAAATGGATAGTTTAGTGTTTGATTGATGCAATAATTATATGATTATGTGACATTAAATGTATCAATTTCATGTCAATCACATGGGTTGACTTTGTACAACTTGTTTACTCAAACACAAGGGTCGTTTGAAGGTCCTCTTATGTGGTTGTCTAATCATAGAGGGATATTATGGTTTGTACTACATCTTGTTTTCTTCATAAGGTACCTAATTTTGTTAAGGATTGACAATTGACCATCTTTTAGTCATGCTCCTCAAGGACTTTGCATAAGTCTCCTTAATATGTTGTCATTACTCTTGTATCTAAGCAAAAACCTCGATGCATTTATTTGCTAATCTTTTAGTCATTTCTTGGTTCCAACTTCAATCTTGTTAACAACAATTGGATATAAGTTATTTTCAATCCCTATCACTTCCTTGCCTTTGTGAGGAAATTTGAAGTACCTTTGTCAATAGTATTGTTCTAGATTCCATTGTAACTACATACGAATTTGTGGAGTGTGTCAAATAGGTTATGTCACTTGCAATAGTGCGTCTTTCTAGAAACTTTTACAATGTTGTTAGCGAAAAGATGATAAAAGATCTTGTTTGCTTTTGAAATATCAAAAGTTTAGTTTCAACTTGCTTCAAATGCTCCCTTCCTAAGTATCCCAATATTCAATGGATTCTTTATTAATACAAATGGGGAGGAGTACCAACAATGATGTTAATACTTTTGATTGGTGGTTTGGATAAGACTTTGCACACATACTCATTCTTTCCAATCTTAGCCACATCTGTCTAAGGGTTGTTTCATTTCCTCTACTTCCACTATTGATACTTCTAGGTTGGGGTAATGCAAATATGTTCCTTTAAATGTATTTCTTTTGTGGCACTCAAACAAGCCACAAAATTTCATTCTTTCAAATTTCTTCTATAGTTCTATGTTAAGCCTATTTTGTGTCAGTTTTATGAAAATTTTCTAGTAGATTAACTTAACATTTGTATCGCAACTTCTTAAACCATGAAATGACCTACTAATCCTATGTAGGCCAACTCCATAAAATTCCTACATTATGTTGGCAATTTGTCCCCTATTGATCACTAAACCTTCACAGGTCATGCAAACAATAGAGTAGGAGGTGCCACATTTTGTCCCCACCCCGAAGCCTAAGGGGCTTGTTCTCATCCTTCTGCTCTCATTCACACAAAAAAAATATCCTCCTTAGAATGGTATCAAGGATCATTTGTCTTGCCATAACTAGTATAACTCTCCTTGAAAAGACATATTTCTTAAGTTAAAGAGGAAGAATCGATTGTAGATGCATGAGTCAAGTGAAAGTTGCCTGGTGATCTAGGAGTTGAATTGAACTTGACAAACCTAAGCATTTTACCATCAAAATTTTCATTCTTTGAACACTTCTTTCAATAGCAATTGAGAGTTAGTCAATTTGATTATCCAAATAGGCAACAACTTGTGAGAAATCCTATGTATTTGGTTCCAATTGCAATATCAAACTTGAAAGGCTAGTAGCATTGTTATCTTGCTAGTTTAAGGGTCGAGGTAGTTGGTTTTTTGTATTTCAAGTGGAAGAAGGTACATTGAATTGTTTGACAACTCCTTACCCTCCTAGCATAAATTTCCTTACCCAACAAACACAATGTCAAGAATAGTATTCCACTAAACTCTAAAGTATTTCGACTACTTAAAATATTTTGTATTTTAATTGGCACAATGCTTTTACTAGGCATACCAAAAAATAAGTATTACACCTTTCACCTTTTGATATGAAGTGACACACAGAATTTGGTGACCTTGATGATATGTGTGCAAACATTTTAGATAAACTTCGCTCTCAAAATTGTTACTTTATTCTTGTTTTAGGAATTAGTCACCACCTCCAAATAATATTATACCTTCCAATGGTGTGTATGCTTGGAAGAGTACATTCCAAATCAACTTTATCATGCGAGACTACAAAAAAGTTGGAATACGAATACAGATTGCAACAAATATAAATCTCATTTCAAGCTTTCATTTCATTTTATTCCTATTCTTCCAGTCATTCATTCATAGAAGAAACTAACCAAGAAAATGGCCAACAATATGTATCATGAGCACCTTGTATTGATATAGTGAGTGTGGGGTGTGGATTCTCTCTTTAGTCTTTGCTAACAAAGGGCTATAATGCGAGGGATTACCAATTAATTATGCCAAATTTTAATGCTAAATAATAAAAAATGTACTAATCATTCCAAAAGTTTTGAAGTACTCGAAAAGGGCAAAAGACCCATTCCATTGAAATGAGCTGCCATGTTCTCCAACATTGAATGCACTGAGAAAGCGCACCATGTCCACAGGGTAAAGGGGAGTTAAAAAGGGAAAGAGAAAGGGCAGTAAGTAATAAGACCTGAACTCAATTTCTCTAACACTTTGTCTTCAGACTGCTCACTGGTAAAGGTAAGAAACACGATTCCGACCGATTAAATCCAACTCCACTCCGCCAATGCCATTATTCTTAGCAAAGACCTTGGCTGCTCTGCTGCCACTGCTACTGCTAGTCTGCTACTGCCCCTGGACCTTTGCAGCCACAACAACCCTGGATACAGAAGAAAGAACCAAAAAGAATATCATTAAGCCATGCCCATCAACACCCCCATCTCCTTAAACATTGTGCCTCCTCCTCCTCCTCCTCCTCTCTCTCTCTCTCTCTCTCACTCACTTTCTTCCTTTTTTTCTCTCTCAAATTCTCAGTTTCCAATCAGGTCCACCGCCACCACCACCACTCCAACTAGCTACCACCAGAGAGAGTCGTATGCAATTTGGGTATCTGTGTTTTTCGTAGTGTGTGCAAAATTTCCGATGATTGGGGGGCTGCAGACCACCACTAGCTGGCTGAGCCCCACTTTGGATCCTCCATGTCCCTTTCTCTCCCTTAACCATGCCATACACCCCTTTTTCTTTCTCCATTCCTCGGGACTTTATCATTTCAGACAAAACTCCACAAAGGGTTTGCAATTTTCTGGACTCTGATCCTCTTTTCTCGGTCTCAGACGAAAGGAAGATAAAGGGAGTAAAAGCGACACGCACGTGAGAGTGAAAGGCACCAGTCCCCTATATAAAGCATATTTTAGACACGTCTGCAAGGCTATGGTGACAAGTGATCAAGTCTTGCATGTAAACAAAAGGACAAGTGTCGTGGTGTGCAACCGTAAACCTTAGCTTTGGAGTCTGCCCCTTGTTTCATACCCACAGCAGGTAGAGATCCAAAGCCCCACTCACACACTACTTACACACTCTACAGCTATGCTGGCTGTAGAAGAAGTTCAATTTCTTCTCCTTTTCTTCATCATGTGTTCGCTCCTGGTGCAATCTCACAGAACCCATATCTTCCTCTTCACCACGTGTTCCTCCTTTTTGTAACGGGTACCCAGCCCATACCTCGTGTTTTTGGCAGTATAATCCACTGCCATTGCTCTCCATCTCTCAATCCCTCATTTTCCTTCATGGGTTCTTCTTCTTCTTCTTCTTTCTTTTGATAGATTTTGAGTGGCTGGGTCTATAATGGCTTCAATTCTCCGATTTCGAAAGCTATGCTATGTGGAGCCCGTGAAGTGTTCGTCACTGGGGTTTGAATCATTTGAGACCCCAAAGATTGAGAAGAAAGATGATCGGGGTGCAGTGAAGGCTGTTGAGAGTACTGTTGGGGAGAAGCAGAAGAAGAAAAGCAGCAAGAGGCAGCCAAGAGAATGGAGGTGTATGGATTACTGTTGCTTGACAGTTGGATACGTGTGCACTGCCTGGTGGCTTCTCTTGTTTCTGTACCACTGTTTGCCAGCTGCTCTGCCTGGCTTTCAGGTCCCGGAAGCCCCCGGTGCGCGGCTTAGGCGCGAGGGCTTAACCGCCCTTCACCCGGTTGTTTTGGTGCCCGGCATTGTCACCGGTGGCTTAGAGCTTTGGGAAGGTCGACCTTGTTCTGAGGGCCTATTCCGGAAGCGACTTTGGGGTGGCAGCTTCACTGAAATATTCAAGAGGTAACCTTCAATTGGATCATTGCTTACACCGTTCTTTCAATTTTGTAAGTTATTTGAATTGAAATCATAAACCCATTTGAGAATTCTGTTCGGATTTAAGAGCATGTGATTAGATTTTAGAAGAGTGGTGATATACAATCATAATTGAATCCCTCGGATTGCTTTTCCAATACGGATATGGTATAAATATTTATCATTTCTCCATGTTTACCTGCCATAAATAAATCTATGTTTTGAAGAACCATTTTCTGAGATACGTTTAGTGGTATGAAAGCATTTTCCCTTTTGGAGTAGCGTTACATAAACTCAACACTCTCTGCAATGGTTCTTCTAGCAGAAACATGACATAGAATCTTTTGATTGAAAAAGATTCCCCAAGAATCAAAATCAAGAACTTCTTCGTTTTCACATATCCTTTTCCTTTCAGAAAACATTAATTTAGTGATGACAGATTCCACACTATTATTTGGACAACAAAAGTTAAGTCTTCCTTTAGTTTTTCACATGTTAGTGTTTTCCATTTAAGAGGTGTAAATTTGGATTGGAATTATGAACTCATACGGGAATTGTGCTGGAATTTTAGGCCTTTGTGCTGGTTAGAGCATCTGACCCTGCACAACCAAACAGGGCTTGACCCACCAGGCATTCGTGTCCGAGCAGTTCCAGGGCTGGTTGCGGCTGACTATTTTGCTCCTGGGTACTTTGTCTGGGCTGTACTTATCGAGAATTTGGCACGAATTGGTTATGAGGGGAAGAATTTGTATATGGCTGCTTATGATTGGAGACTCTCTTTCCAGAATACAGAGGTTTCAAGATTACTTCTCTGATTATCTCCTCAGCCATAGCATTCCACCAACCTAAACATACATTCTGCTTTGTTACTAAGAATTCGATGTTGTAGCATCAATGACCTTGAAGCATGTTTGATTATTTATAAGCCTTAATTTTTGGATAACATTATTAAGGTAAACCAAGGTAGAGTGTTTGAACAGCACATGGAACTGAAAACTTTGTGCCTTGTTTTGAATCATTTAGACAAAATCATGACAAACCCTTTTTGTTTTTTATAGAAAATATGGGACATGATTTTTTTAGTATGATTTTTTGTAGTAGGATCATAGTAAATTTTGAAATATATGCTTTTTTGATGCTATCAGAAACATGATGAAATCATTTCATTTCCATGTGTTATAACAGCACACTCTTTTCTCCTTTTCCTGAACTCCTATACTGTTTTTTCTTTCAAATTCACTGCATTAGTAAGGACAAACAGATAGAACCGAATTGTGTTTCCTCTAATCTATTTTCTAATTGGGAACAAGCAGATCCGGGACCAAGCTCTTAGTAGGTTGAAGAGTAAAATTGAGCTTATGTTTGTAACCAATGGAAATAAGAAAGTGGTGGTGGTGCCTCATTCAATGGGAGTTATCTATTTCTTCCACTTCTTAAAATGGGTTGAATCCCCTCCTCCTATGGGAGGTGGTGGCGGAACGGGTTGGTGTGCCAAGCACATCAAAGCGATCATGAACATTGGCCCAGCATTTCTTGGTGTTCCAAAGGCTGTCAGTAATATATTCTCTGCCGAGGCCAAAGACGTTGCTTTTGTGAGGTTAGTCTTTGGAATCTTTTCCTTCTGTGGAACTGGCTTTCTGGTAATGAAAATCAAATTGGATGGATTTGAAGACTCTTTTCTTCTGCAGAGAAATTTCCTATTAGTTTGTTTTTTAGTTGTGTTAAATATCATTTTGAAAGAAGTATGAATTATGTTCTATAGCTTAAGGAGACAAATGGACTCTACATGGTGGAAGTGAAATGATTCTGTTTTTTTTTCCATAGCATTTGAAAGTAGGAAAGACCCTCTCAAGTGGAAAATGGCTGAATAATCAGTTGACACCAAAATGGCATAGATTGTTCGAATTATGTGAAGTGATTAGTAATAGATGAACTTCAAATGATATGTAAAGCAACTAGACTCACTTCAAATGCTGTATAGATGATAGAGGACCTATTACATTTTCATTTGATGTTCAAACACCACACAAGATTACATAATGGATTTGACTCTCTTGTTTGGTCCTCGCAGATCCATGGATCCTGGTGTTCTAGATTCTGAGATTCTTGGGCTTCAGACCCTTGAGCATGTCATGCGGGTCTGCCGAACTTGGGATTCCATCATTTCCCTGATCCCAAAAGGAGGAGAGACCATCTGGGGAAACTTGGATTGGTCTCCAGAAGAAGGGTATAATTGCGATTTGGCCAAGAAAAGATATGCACAACCATCCTTACTTGACAGTAATGATACCAACAGTGATGGAAAGATGGAGTTTCAAATAAAAGAGTCTGTGAGGTATGGAAGGATAATCTCTTTTGGAAAAGCAACATCACAGTTACCTTCTTCCCAGCTCCCCAATCTTGGTTCCAAGGTACTATTTTCTCTTCTTCATTTCCATTGTTCTTGGTGCAAAAGGACTAAACTTATCGTATGATGTGTATACTAGTAAAACTCTCCAACTAATGACTAAACTTTGTCTTTCATTATTTTATCATCTTGTTACATAGCGAGCTTGATTCCACCTATTCTCTGAGAAACCAAGATGCTTTCCATTTATTTTTGGTAGAATATCAAAATTTTTAAGTGTCTAGTTATTTGTGGGATATTGGGGTGTCCCATGGAAATTGAATTGGTAGATAATGTTTAAGTGGGATTTGAAAGATTTCATTGTATTTTTAGCATTAAATGATATTGAAGTGGATTATTTTGAATGAATCCATTGTATGTTTAAGTGTCTAAATGGATCTGTATGCATTTCTTGAACTTGTCTAAATTTCAGATTTTTAGGATATCTATAATTGACCTTGTTGTGCCATCTAGTTGTTCGAACATGTTAAGCTACCAATTGATATAAAAACCTAAGTGATTAGGTAGTGAGCTGATAACGTGTATCAATCACACCAACTTTCTTATGCTAAAGTCCTAACACCCCTCTAGTAGCAAGGTTTGAACTCATAACCTCTCATCAAACAAAGCTCTGATACCATATCAAGCTACCAATTGATTTAAAAGTTTGAGTTAATCAGTAATCAACCAACAATGTATATCATATCAATTTTCTTACAATAAAACCCTAATAGAATGCTTTGTAAAAATTGATTGCTTTTTAATTTGCTTGAGATATCACCCAATCCCATTGTGTCTTCCTTGAACAAGGAATCTTCTCCAAGGAAACAGGTTAAACTTGCTTCTTGTAGGAACCACTTGAAGAGAAACATTGCTTGAAATTATTAAACCCATGCATTTCCATTTGTATTGATCGTCAATAATCCATACTTGGTAATGTTTCCAATATTCCATTTTAGTAAAAGTTTGAGTTAGGTTCTTTGTGTTGCTTTTATAGGGGAGGACCTAATTTTTCCTTGGCAGGATTTTTTGCGCACAAGTAATCCCACGAAATTCAACTCATTATGCAGCGAGGTTTGGACTGAATATGATGAGATGAGCAGGGATGGCATCCGGAAAATTGCAGAAAACAAAGCTTACACAGCTAGAACTTTCCTTGATTTACTTCGCTTTGTAGCTCCGAAGATGATGCAACGTGCTGAGGCTCAGTTTTCTCATGGAATAGCTGATAATTTAGATGATCCTAAATATGCCCATTATAAGTACTGGTCCAATCCACTGGAGACCAAGTGAGTATCCACACCTAACTTCGGAAGAAGTTGCATATAAACAGGCACATATAGTTGAAACATTTTAGGGTGATACTCAGATACTGATATGTGTTTCAGGTTGCCTGATGCCCCAGATATGGAAATTTACTGTTTATACGGTGTTGGACTTCCCACCGAAAGATCATATGTGTACAAGCTTTCACCAACTGATAGGTGCAAGAGCATTCCTTTTCGGATTGATAGCTCAGCAGAAGGAAGTGATGGTGGCTGCTTGAAGGGTGGGGTATATTTTGTAGATGGCGATGAGAGTGTTCCAGTGCTGAGTGCTGGGTTCATGTGTGCCAAAGGGTGGAAAGGAAGAACCCGGTTCAACCCATCTGGCATTGCTACATATGTAAGGGAGTACAGGCACAAGCCACCAGCATCTCTGTTTGAGGGGAGGGGAGTAGAGAGTGGAGCTCATGTTGACATCATGGGAAATGTTGCGTTGATTGAGGATGTATTGCGCGTTGCAGCTGGTGCCACCGGTGTAGAGATGGGAGGTGATAGGATTTATTCCGACATAATGAGAATGTCGGACAGAATAAATCTTCGGCTGTGAGTACATTGTTGTGATAATGTTGGAGAGCTTGACGACCAGGATAATTAACTGTCATGATCACCATCAAAGGAGGCTGCTGGTGCTTATGAGACAGCCTTGCTTGTGAAAGGCGACATCGCTGGAGTGAAGGATATGAGCTAATTAGTAGGTTGATCATTGAAGATCATTCATGGCTACATTGCTACATTGGCTTAAGAAGAAGACTCAAGAGTAGATATCAATTAGGCCATCCGCTTCTCTTCTCAAAATAGCAATTTTCTGAGTGTCTGTAATCAAATAATGAGCTTTTTTTTTTGTTTTTTTTCTTGTTTTCCCAAGAACTCTAACCAATAATACTCGAATTCAGAGGCGCTTTACAGCATTACCTCAGGGAAAATCTTGGTGAACCTAGGCTATAAGGGCTGGTTGTCCCAATGTTCCACAAATAACCAGTTTGCTTTTAGGCAGTTGGGCTTGTTCTCAAAAATGGCTGACAATTCTTGATATTTACCTGCCCTGGTGATATGAGTTCAATACAACTTGAGCCTTCTCACCCTGGTGGTATAATCGCTAATAGAGTTTGGCTAGGCCACTAGTATAGAACTAGGCTTGAATGCCATATGTTCAAAGCCCAAATTGAATACATACCCGGAAACATATAATAAAATTATCCCAACACATCCCAAGATCTTCACCATTAGAGAGAGAGAGAGAGAGAGATTAAGGGCCCTCCAAGTCAAAAGACCAAATCTCATGATGCATGTATTGTCTTAATTACTTCAGAGAAGGGCTAGCTTTTGATGGTGATTAGTAGGTTGCTCATGTAAGATTAAGGGCACTTTATAGAAAACACATGAAAAGGGTCAGTAACAACTGATCAGGGTTTTGCAGCTGCTGCAGTCTCATTGAATTCAGTTGACCCTTTCTCTCTGATTTGGGAGGGTGTCTTAGAAGCTAGAACAGCTCAAACTACAGTTGAATAAGGCACGCCACTTGAATTAGGTTGGAACCACCACCTTTATTTTTCTGCTATGATATTGGTGCTCCCTTGGCAGAGCCCTGTTTTTAGGTAAAAGATCATATTCTTTTACCTTATAGATCAACCTTGTTGGTCTATGCATATTGCAGAACAAGTTTGGTTTTCCATTGCCCTTCAAAATTCAGCAAATTGGGCCTCTTTAAGCTACTATATTGGTGACAATAAAGCATTTGAATTATTATCAAATAATAATAATAATAATACTCTTTCCAAATGAGTTATCCAAGAATTCTTGCAAACTTCATAAATAAGTGAAGCTTTTATTATGAAGTATCTGAACTTTTTCTTCCAATATACAAGAACATTGTTTCTTATTTGAGAGCTTGTTGGGAAGACTAGTTATAAATACAGAAGTGTAGCATTGTGGATTCAAATATATCCTTTGTTTCAAGTGAATATATGATGCCAAATGCGCCCATCAATTATATGGCTCGATGATTTGTTAGAGCAGGCTACCCCATGACCCAAAAATAAATCCATAAGTTTGAACTTGATTAATAAAAATGCTCTTTGTTCGTCACAGCCCAAAAACAACTCTACCTTACCCTAAAGCCAAAAACTCACTTAAATATGGGGTTTGGTTGCTTTTGATCAGAAGCCCATTAACATAATACTTTTGAGTTTCGATCAGACTACAAATGAAAGATTTCAATACCCACTTGATGTTGACTTATTCTTTTTGCATGTATCTCACAGCTGGAAATGATCAGATATTTTAAAGCTCTAACTTGACAGCTGCTTTCAAGCACACCCCTTTTAAATCTCCCTTTCCCCTGTTACTAGTTCATCACCTTCTTTCTTTGCCTATTAGCAAGTTTCATTGCTCACAACAGCAGAAAGATATGGGGTTTCCAGGTTCTTTCTGGGCTTCATGGCTGCTTCTTGTTATGGTGGTGTCTGTGGCTAAAGGACAGCCTCTGGTTCCTGCAATGTTCATATTTGGGGACTCAGCTGTTGATGCTGGCAACAACAATCACCTCGACACCATCGTAAAAGCCAACTTCCCTCCTTATGGAAGAGATTTTATCTCTCACAAACCAACTGGAAGGTTCTGCAATGGAAAACTAGCCTCAGACTTCACTGGTACCTACTGCTTCCATCTCAAAAACCTCATGCACCCTCTTTTGCTTTCTTGATTTAATGGGGGCTTTGTTTCTGCTGTTCCAAAACATTCACAGCTGAGAACATAGGCTTCACTTCATACCCACCAGCTTATCTCAGCAAAGAAGCCAAAGGAAACAATCTCTTGATTGGTGCCAACTTTGCCTCAGCTGCTTCTGGTTACTACCACACCACAGCAAAGTTATCTGTAAGACAGAATGAGAACAGACCTCTCTCTTTCCCTTTCTCTGGAGTATTAGGTTAGATGATGTATATGATGATTTGTTTGGGATTAACTAATTCGATGTTTGTAGAATGCTATCTCACTGAGTAAGCAGCTGGAGTACTTCAAGGAGTACCAGGAAAGAGTTGCGAAGATTGTAGGCAAGTCCAATGCGTCATCAATAATCTCTGGTGCGGTCTATCTCGTCAGTGGTGGGAGCAGTGATTTTCTTCAGAACTATTACATCAATCCTCTTCTCTATGAGGCCTATTCTCCTGATCAGTTCTCAGACCTTCTCATACGTTCCTATTCCATTTTCATTCAGGTCCTTCTCCCTTGTAACATCCACCTTTGTTACAATGTGGAATGAGTTCTAATCAAAGTATTTGCATGCATGTGAATCTATGTATTATTTTAATATATGACAGGAACTATATGGGTTGGGAGCAAGGAAGATCGGAGTTACATCGCTGCCACCTCTAGGATGCGTGCCTGCAGCCATCACAATATTTGGCACTGACAGCAACGACTGCGTGGCCAAATTAAACAAAGATGCAGTTTCATTCAATAATAAGCTAAATGCCACTTCTCAAAGCTTGCTAAATAAGCTTTCAGGACTTAATCTCCTCGTTTTTGACATCTACCAGCCTCTCTACAACCTTGTCACCAAGCCTACTGATAATGGTATGTGCAGATTTCTTTTGCCTACTGGGCACAGGATAACAAATCCAATTAGGCCTAAGATTTGAGTTCTGTTTTTACAGGGTTCTTTGAGTCGAGGAAGGCTTGTTGTGGAACAGGGTTGCTAGAAACATCAATTCTGTGCAATGCCGAGTCGGTGGGAACATGTGCAAATGCAACAGAGTATGTATTCTGGGATGGATTTCATCCCACAGAGGCTGCTAACAAAATCTTGGCTGATAATCTCCTGGAAGATGGCATCTCCCTCATATTCTAATCCTAGGCTTAACAACATTTCTATACTTGGGAGTTTGGTTGTATTTGAATTTATATTTTCTATGGTGGGTGTATTTGAATTTATCAAAGTGTTATGCAATATGAATAAAGTTGCTTCTATGATTTGATTCTACCACAAAGTTCATCTAGATGACCAATATCATTACATGATATTTGCCCCATCAATATATGTATGTTATCATTAAAAATAAATAAAAAATTGAAAATTTGTATTGTTCTACCCGTTTTTTAGTTGTAGATAAATAATTTAAGAGTTCGTTTAATAATTATTTTTTAAAACGGTTTTCTATTCTTCATAATAAAAACTTGAAAGAATTGTTTGACAATGAAAAAAACAAAGACCATCTTCTAATTGTTGTTTTATGGTGTTTTATATTATTTTTATTTGTTTTTTAAAGGTTATTTTAAAAAACAATTATATAAATTGATTAAAAATAAAACACTATACAAAAAATAATAATTTGTAAGATATATTTAAAAATATTAAAAAATAGGTTAAAAACATTTTAGGTTTCTAAATAAGATTTTATATTACAAAATATCGGACAACAGTTTTCGAAAAATATTCTCAAAAATTGTTTTTCAAAACTATTTCCGAAAACTACCCAACAACCTAAGATACTAAAAAACTATTAATTTTTATTATTAACCATGTTAACTTAGCAAAAAAGTGATAGCAACATGCAATTAGGGTTCTTTAGTTTAGAGAATTAGGGACTTAGGATTATTAGAAATAGAAAATGGAAGGGAATAAATAGGGGGACGTGGGAATCCCTAAATTTGAATTGCAGGATGGCTCTCAAAATTAATATCAGAAATGAGAGTGTGTGAATCACAGAGAGACAGGGGAAGATGGATTACAGCCTAGCAGCGCTGAAGGTGATGTGCGGACAGCTAAGAAAGGCTAAAGAAACGACGTCGCAGAACGCCTTCACACTCGGCGGCGTCCTCTTCCAACGCGCCTGGTTACAGGGCGTTTTGGTCTCCGTCTCCGATGACGCTCAAGGCCGTTTCGTTCTAGACGACGGCACCGGCGTCATCCATCTCTCCCTCTCCGGCGATTTCCTTCACCGCAATTGGAAGATTGGTGCGTTGTTTGCTACCCCCTCTTCACTTCTCTAGCACCCTACTCTTGCGATGTTCTTCTCTATAAAGTAACATCTGAATGTGTGTAGGCATGTATGTAATGGTGGTGGGAGGATACTTCGTCCGTTCAGGTGAACCACCCATGATTAAGGTAAACCACCCCCACCTACCCACCTTTTCTTCTTCTTCCTTCTCATTTCTTGGATTCTAATATAATTGAATTCTAGGTACACAAGATTGTTGATCTTTCCCCGTTTCCAGATCGAGAGTCAATGTGGTATCTTGAAGTCATCGAAGCGTTCAGACTCTTCTATCAACCACTATATGAAGAATGACAGCAGCCACATCACTCTGGCTCATCTCTGGCCTCCAAACCCCCACATTTTGCTTAATTCTGTATGACAAAAGACCCAAATCATTTTTTCCTCTTCTCTCCGTCAATCTTTGTCTTGACAGTAATCCAATGTAGGATATGGGAATGCTCATGTCTTCGTCTTTACATCCATGTATATTCTTTGATATCAATACATTCTTTTTTAAAACCTTAACTGTAGCATCAACAACTTCAGTTTTATGATTTGTGTCTAATTTTATAGACCATTGTTGAACATGTTCTTCACACAGTCCCAAGGCAACACTGACTAAAGCACTTGGGATTAATTATAACAAGCCATGGCTGGTCATTGTTGATGCAACAAGTGACCCACATAAGAAAATCAGTACCTCTGAACTGAACAGTTGTGTTCTTTCACTCTTGGATTTTTGTAAGGGTTCCTTAGGATTATCTTGGCTCATTTCTGAACTGGCCAGCAACAGAATGTATGGCTAGAAAAAATTGCATGCGACAATTAGTTTCATGCTGGGATGCAGAGAGGGGTCAGCGTCTTTTGCTGTGCTTTCCTGATGATTGGTAATAGTAGTCCTTGTTTCTTGCAAGACAGACAAACCAGATTCCTCCTAGCAATTTCTGAAACCCATTGTTTAGATTTGTGTAAGTGAAGTTCCAAATTTGAAGAAACTTTTATGGAGTGTATGGATCAGAGCTGTGCATGATGACATGCCAAAGATGATGCAGGTGTGGAGATCTTTTGAGATTGACCAATCCATGAAAGATGATCTTCTTACAATTTGTAAGAGAAGACTACAATAATTTCATCCATCAAGTTAAAACCTCTTTATTGAGTGGAATCTGGTTAAAGCTGTGGAATCAACTTTATTATTCAATAAGAGTAAAGATAAGCGAATGCATATAGGAAAGAGTTATCACAGACATTTAGTTCCATGGGAATCATGAACACTCTTCACATCCTGTGTTCGTATAGTTTCAGTAACAAAGAGGTTATATAGAGCATGAGTATTTGTGGGAACTGATGTCAATCATCTTGGTTCTTGGAATTTTACAATACTGTAAGCTGCACTGCAGAAAATCATTATGCAGCTCATGCTCCTTTCTGGGTCACGAAAAAGGGAAGACAATAAATTTTGGTGATGTGTGCTTGGAACTTAGTGAGACTTGTGTTCTGTTTGAGCAAACTCATTTCCATCAGGGGTAGGAGAGAGTACAATTCAAGAGGCATATGACTAACAGACTAGTTTCCAGGGACCATGGTGGACACAGCAGTTGTATGCCGGTTTGAGTTTGAGTTCTATCCTTGTAGTCGATATGATTGCCTTGGGACAAGCAAGCAAATGCACTATCAGATGGTATATGACTAACATAGGTTTACTTCTGACCAACTGCAGCAGCTTTTTCATAGTTTGTCTTTCACCTTTTCTAGGTTTGCAAAACCCCTGTTTTTTATGCATATGGCTTTACCATGAGGCAATAGAGGGGGGCAGTCTCTAGATTGACCAGCAACATCATCATCTTTAATTTCATAAATATGGAAAGCTCTATGGCTTCCCACCTCGTTTTTGACTTTTATGTACTAATGAAGCTTCTTTCATTCACAGCATTGCTTTGCATTTTCTTAACAAGGTCCACCTTTGCTCCTCCAATTTGCATGATGTTTTGTGTATGTAAAATGGATGTACAGGTTGGCTAAGACGATTATTGTTCAATTTCAGGTTGCAACAGACGTCCTAAGGGGCAGTAACAATAAGTAGTTCCTATAAGAGCATGCAAAACACAGCTGACAGATGAGCCCACAAGGATAGCTCAAACCATTCAAGTAACTATGAGACTTCCATGGAAGGAGATGCGAATTAGAAAGAGGTTGACTAGTTCTTCGAAGGTGACGATTCAAAGAAATAAAAAAAACCAGTCTCTATTAAGTAAAAGAAAAGAAAACTTGGTGGGAGTGGTAGAAATCTTGAAGAATAAGACCATAGCTTCCCTCTTAGAAACAACCAAAAGCTATTACATTATCCTCAGAAACGCAATTTGATCAGGCCATCAGTAATTTTATCATAGCGAAGAGTTTTAAACAAGATAATAAATTGTAAATAATTTGGACAATAACCCAAAGCAAATCCATTATCTTGTTCTCTAGTTTTGTATGTTGGGATTGAGCCATATGGGCCCAACATGGTTGGCGCTTATCACATCCGAAGGGAAGGCCAAAGGTCCAGAACCGTGACCCCTCAATCCACCAATTGTTTATTTGTCCCTTTTTAAAGAGGGCATCACCAGGAATTGAACCTAGGATAAAAGGTTAAGGTCCACCTAAATGTCAATCTTGGTACCATTTGAGATGAAGGAATTGAACATGTATAAAGGTGTTTTACATGTTAAAAAACATAATGACACGACTTGAATACACCTTGAATACTAAACTTGACCATGTAAAGCACTTTTATACGTGTTCAATTACTTCATCTTTGCTATGAAAAATATGTTACATCATCTTTATGAATGTGCGCAAAGTAAGTAAACTATCTGACCCGACTTGATGGCTCCTCCCAGTCACCCACTCCACCTTCAATGCATTTGTCACCTTCTCCAGAACTCCATATCGTTCTTCATATCATAATCGTTTGAGGTAGTCCACTTATTCAATATATTGATAATCCTTCTAAGCTATGGGAGAGCTAAGGAAAACAAGAAGCTTACAGGACATGATAATTGATAGTAAAAATCTGATGAACCTAACCAGCTGATGAATCAAGTTCAACCAAAATGGATGGCAGTGTTACCCGTAAATTCATTTCACATAACAGGACACAGCCGTGGTTCTAGCATTTAGTTTTGTGCCAGAAGCGATTGAGCTCAGGTTGTGTTCATTAGAATCATCCAATTGGTGGTCGAGAAGATCATCTTCAATCAGTTCTGATTTGCTTACTAAAACGAATACATATTACTGCAGACTTCATAAGCTTGTCTCACTTTCTCGAACTTGAACCAGTAGCCTTGCCATAATATTTAACTTTTTTTTTTAATTATAAAAATAATGGATTGGTTTTTCTTTATTTATGAATACTTAATAAAAATAAAATATTAAAAAATAAACAACTTAATAATTAACACTATTAAATAGTATTTAATCTTAAGTTTTATTTGAAATTAAGTAAAAAAAACAAACAAACAAACAAATACCACGAGACAACTATTTTAACTTAATACTTAAAATTATTTTCTATTTTAAATTGTGATATTAAATTATTTTAACAAACATATTTAATTTACTTAATAACTTAAATTAAGTTATATAATATTTGTTGTGTTTACTTAAATATAAACAAAACTTAATTTAACTTAATTTTAAATACAAATTAATAATGATAAATATTAAGTTGTTTGTTTTTTATTATTTTATTTATATTAACTATTAAGTATTAATAAGATGAGTGTCATATTGAGATTGTGCTTTGATTATTTCAAAGAGCTATTTTTAGTATTAAACAAAAAGCTAAATATTTTAACATTCTATATTTAGTAAAAGGAATTTTAAAAATAATAAATAAACAAAAAAAATTTAAAACTAAGCAAATTACATTTAGCGTTATGTTAAAAAACAAAAGTCAGTGATCATTAAATTGATTTATGAAATATCCGGAAAGAGCAAGAAATATAAAAATAACCTAAAATCAAACAATAAAAATAAATAAATAAATAAAAAGGGGAAAAAGCAAAAAGGCAAAACAAACTCGTGCCCACGTGCGATGCGTTGGCGCCCATGTGTAACTTGCCGCCAAGATTAAATCTTTCCAAGAAATATGTTTCCAAGATTAAGTCTAGCTGGAACCAAGAAATATCACAACGGATTTCTTTTTGGAAACCACCGTTTCTAGCTTTTGGATATTTGAATGATATCCAAATCTTTCATCCCGCTGTCGCAACGGTAACTGTTTCAAACTATACTCTCCCCTTTTCTCCACAAACAAACATCAAACGACTCTCCCAGTTCGCTCCCTTCTCTTTGATTTCTTTCCAGATATCGCAGACAAGAAAAAGGATTAATTTGGGACTTACCTGTTCCCAATCTTGAAAATCACGAGCTGTGGAAAACAAATTGAAGAATAGAAGACATCCTCTGTGGCAATTCTGCAACTATGTCTATGAAGAAAGAGGTGGTAATTCGGCAGGTCTGGGCAGATAATTTACAAGCAGAGTTTGATCTTATTAGGCAAATCATTCCTCACTATCCTTTTGCTGCAATGGATACCGAGTTTCCTGGAGTGATCTTTCATCCAAATGTTGATAAAAGATTATATCCTCGTCTCCATCCTGTTCACAACTATCAACTCATGAAGGTGAATGTTGAAGCTTTGAATATTATTCAACTGGGGCTTGTGCTCTCTGATGCAGATGGGAATTTGCCCGATTTTGGAAGCGATGTATGCTACATCTGGGAATTCAATTTTCGGGATTTTGATGTTGATAGAGACCGTTGCAATATGGATTCTATTGAACTCTTAAAGAATCAAGGAATAGACTTTCAGAAGAACAAGGAAAAGGGGATTCACTCTTGCCAATTTGCTATTCTGTTTTTAAATTCTGGACTAGTGTGCAATTACTCTCATGTAACTTGGATTACTTTCCATGGTGCCTATGATTTTGGTTTCCTGATGCGCATTTTGATTGGGAGAGAATTGCCAAGTGATATTGGCACCTTTATGAGAATGGTGAGATTTTACTTTGGTTGGAGGGTTTATGATGTCAAGTACATGGCAAGATTCTGCGATGGATTATATGGAGGTTTGGAGAAGGTGGCAAATACATTGAAGGTGGAGCGGGTGGCTGGGAAGAGCCATCAAGCCGGATCAGATAGTTTACTTACTCTGCAGACATTCATAAAGATGACAAACATATTTTTCACAGGAAAGATAAAGCAATTGAACATGTATAAAGGTGTTTTACATGGTCTAGAGGTGATGTATTGAAGTTGTTCATAGCCGTGAGTTCCAGGTTCCCAAGAGTGTTGATCTTCCCCCTTTCCCATATTGAGAGTCAATGTGATCTTCATGTCATCAGGAATACAAACTCTTCTGTCAACCCCTATTTGAAGAATGACAATATCCAGATCACTCAGCCTCATCTATTGGCAACCAAACTACAAAATGTTGCTTAATCAAGTGTATAGTGAAAGATCCAAATCATTTTTCTTCCTTTTCTTGGCAATCTTTGGTCAAATTTTTCTTTTGACAGTAATCCAATGTTGTATACTTAATACTCCTGTCTTCATCTTTACACTGTTATAAAATCACTGATATTGATCCATTGAATTTTTCAAACCTTACTTCTTGTCAACAACTTCAGTCTTATCATTTGTATCCTATTTTGTAAACCATAAACTTTGCCTATGTCATGTTTAGCTCCTTGTTAAACTTCTCCTTGAGAGAGCTAGTCTCAAGCTCGGTAGGTAGGTTCATCAGAGTGGAGACAATCAGTAGCAACCATCCTTGAAGCAGTTGAAGCCAGTTCTGGTTGATTTTAGGTTCTAGTAACAAGATGGGTTCAACTCAATAAGATAGACAACAGGCACACACTGACAGTTGATTGGGAGATCAGTGCCTCAAGTATAACTAACTGCACCCTGTCAAGCTTGGTATACGTTGAGCCCCACAAGGCTCATGTCTGATGCCTTATAATCAATATCCATTCTCTTAAAAGATTTTCGTGTGTTCCCTTTTATGTTTGCCTTTTTTTTCTTTTCAGTCTTTCTTCTCTCTAATTTAATCAGTCTAAAAAACCAGAAGAGGGATATTACTTACAGCCATCTGCCAACCCAAGAGAGTTTTTTCATGCTACAACAGATGAGATGAAAACTGATTGAAGCCATACAAGATGAATGCAGAATGTGAGGTGAAAAACCCTCTAATTCTTATAATTTTTTTTAAAAAAAAAAATTGTATCCCATGTCCCACCTGTTATTAGCACTATAACAAGACCATTAGTTGAATCATTATTGCTGCAAGAGAATGACAAAAAATTATTTTAGCACTAAGATTTTTAAAGGGTCTCCTTAGGAACATCTTGGGTCAATTTCTAGACTGGACAGCAACAGAATGAGGAGCTACAGACCATCACACATGAGTATCTATGCTGAGATGTAGAAAGAAGAGTTTCTTCCATGCTTTCCTGATAGCCAGTAGTCCTGGTTTCTTGCAACACATTCCTCCAAGCAATTTATGAATGTCCATGAAGATTTGGGTGAGTGAAGTTCCAAACTTGAAGAAATTCTTATGTGCATGATGATGATGCAGGTATAGAGATGTTCGAATACAAGTGTACTACAGGTTGTATGAAGTGGGATTTGTCCATGGTTGATGCCAATTTATGGTCTCACACGTTCATTTCTGTTAGCTGAACTTTTTTGAAGGAGGCAGCTGACATGCTGTATTCTGTAATGATACTATAATTTGAAAAAATATTCATTTGTTCATAAACTCTTCCATTGGGTGAAATGTGTCAATTTTCAATCAAATTACAATGATTTGTCCTTCCCAACGTGAGAAGCCCAAGTGTCAATCCATGTCCTTCCATTTCCATGGAAAACATTAGATTGGATATATTTTGGTTTTTTACATTCTAAGATGTATAAAAAATACTTGCAAAGAAAATGTCTTCATTTTACTTTAGAACTTTAAATTTTGTTTGGAAGAATTTCTTAAAGGGTAGTGTTTGAAGGTGAAAAACTATTTTTAATGAATGGGACAAAATTCTTTGGTGCATACCCAAAATAAACCTAATTCACTTTTAATTTTTTTTAAATTTTAAATTTTTTTTTTGGATAACACTTGAATTAAATTTAATTAATATTATATAAATTGAATTTATAAATTTTATACAAATCAAAAAAGGAAAATTATTTTTAAAAACAAATTATCCAAAATAGTTTTTTGTTTTTTGTTTTTTTGGAAAGAGTGTCTAAAATCAACATTTGAAACACTTGTTTTAAGAAAAATACTAAAAAACTATTTTTTTTTTTATTTTTTTAACTTAAAAGGCAATTTTTAAAAACAAGTATAAAAAAAATGTCAAATGGATCCTTATAACATTTTAAATTATTATTTTTAATATTAAAAAATAAGTGAAATAAATTTTAAAATAATATATAAAAATAATTTATTAATTTAAATCCATTTTCCATTTTCCTTCCCCTTTCCTTTCCCTTCATTTTTTTTCTTAAATTTTTTCGTCACATTTTCCTCATTTTTCCCTCAAATTCTTTGAGAACGAAGGAGGTCTAATTTTCTATTTGTATAATATCATTATGATAAATACATATCTCAATGATGATGGTTAAAAAGCTTAATGAACCAATTTCATTTTTGTTCTATTTTTTTTTTTATAGTTTTGTAAACATTCAACACCTTCAAATCAGTAAACATTTAAAAACATCATCAATTTTAACAAACATATTTAATTTACTTAATAATTTAAATTAAGTCATATAATATTTGTTGTTTTAACTTAAATATAAACAAAATTTAATTTAACTTAATTTTAAATATAAATAAATAGTGATAAATATTGAGTTGTTTGTTTTTTATTATTTTATTTATATTAACTATTAAGTATAAATAGGATGAGTGTCATATTAAGATTGTGCTTTGATTATTTCAAAAAGCTATTTTTAGTATTAAACAAAAAGCTAAATATTTTAACATTCTATATTTAGTAAAATAAATAAATAAACAAAAAAAAATTAAAAACAAATCACTTAAAAACTAAGCAAATTACATTCAACATTAAGTTAAAAAAACAAAAGTCAGTAATCATTAAATTGATTTATGAAATATCCAGAAAGAGAAAGAAAAATAAAAATAACCTCTCAAAATTCACAAAAAAAAAAAAAAAAAAAAAAAAATCAAACAATAAAAAGGGGAAAAAGCAAAAAAGCAAAACAAACTCGTGCCCACGTGCGATACGTTGGCGCCCATGTGTGATACGTTGGCGCCCATGTGTAACCGCCAAGATTATCTTTCCAAGATTAAGTCTAGCTGGAACCAAGAAATGTCACAGAAAGGTTTCTTTTTGGAAACTACCGTTTCTAGCTTTTGGATATTTGAATGATATCCCCATCTTTCATCCCGCTGTCGCAACGGTAACTGTTTCAAACTATACTCTCCCCTTTTCTCCACAAACAAACATCAAACGACTCTCCCAGTTCGCTCCCTTCTCTTTGATTTCTCTCCAGATATCGCAGACAAGAAAAGGATTAATTTGGGACTTACCTGTTCCCAATCTTGAAAATCACGAGCTGTGGAAAACAAATTGAAGAATAGAAGACATCCTCTGGCAATTCTGCAACTATGTCTATGAAGAAAGAGGTTGTCATTCGGCAGGTCTGGGCCGATAATTTACAAGCAGAGTTTGATCTTATTAGGCAAATCATTCCTCACTATCCTTTTGCTGCAATGGATACCGAGTTTCCTGGAGTGATCTTTCATCCAAATGTTGATAAAAGATTATATCCTCATCTCCATCCTGTTCACAACTATCAACTCATGAAGGTGAATGTTGAAGCTTTGAATATTATTCAACTGGGGCTTGTGCTCTCTGATGCAGATGGGAATTTGCCCGATTTTGGAAGCGATGTATGCTACATCTGGGAATTCAATTTTCGGGATTTTGATGTTGATAGAGACCGTTGCAATATGGATTCTATTGAACTCTTAAAGAATCAAGGAATAGACTTTCAGAAGAACAAGGAAAAGGGGATTCACTCTTGCCAATTTGCTATTCTGTTTTTAAATTCTGGACTAGTGTGCAATTACTCTCATGTAACTTGGATTACTTTCCATGGTGCCTATGATTTTGGTTTCCTGATGCGCATTTTGATTGGGAGAGAATTGCCAAGTGATATTGGCACCTTTATGAGAATGGTGAGATTTTACTTTGGTTGGAGGGTTTACGATGTCAAGTACATGGCAAGATTCTGCGATGGATTATATGGAGGTTTGGAGAAGGTGGCAAATACATTGAAGGTGGAGCGAGTGGCTGGGAAGAGCCATCAAGCCGGATCAGATAGTTTACTTACTCTGCAGACATTCATAAAGATGACAAACATATTTTTCACAGGAAAGATAAAGCAATTGAACATGTATAAAGGTTTTTTACATGGTCTAGAGGTGATGTATTGAAGTTGTTCATAGCCGTGAGTTCCAGGTTCCCAAGAGTGTTGATCTTCCCCCTTTCCCAGATTGAGAGTCAATGTGATCTTCAAGTCATCAGGAATACAAACTCTTCTGTCAACCCCTATTTGAAGAATGACAATATCCAGATCACTCAGCCTCATCTATTGGCAACCAAACTACAAAATGTTGCTTAATCAAGTGTATAGTGAAAGATCCAAATCATTTTTCTTCCTTTTCTTGGCAATCTTTGGTCAAAATTTTCTTTTGACAGTAATCCAATGTTGTATACTTAATACTCCTGTCTTCATCTTTACACTGTTATAAAATCACTGATATTGATCCATTGAATTTTTCAAACCTTACTTCTTGTCAACAACTTCAGTCTTATCATTTGTATCCTATTTTGTAAACCATAAACTTTGCCTATGTCATGTTTAGCTCCTTGTTAAACTTCTCCTTGAGAGAGCTAGTCTCAAGCTCGGTAGGTAGGTTCATCAGAGTGGAGACAATCAGTAGCAACCATCCTTGAAGCAGTTGAAGCCAGTTCTGGTTGATTTTAGGTTCTAATAACAAGATGGGTTCAACTCAATAAGATAGACAACAGGCACACACTGACAGTTGATTGGGAGATCAGTGCCTCAAGTATAACTAACTGCACCCTGTCAAGCTTGGTATATGTTGAGCCGCACAAGGCTCATGTCTGATGCCTTATAATCAATATCCATTCTCTTAAAAGATTTTCGTGTGTTCCCTTTTATGTTTGCCTTTTTTTTCTTTTCAGTCTTTCTTCTCTCTAATTTAATCAGTCTAAAAAACCAGAAGAGGGATATTACTTACAGCCATCTGCCAACCCAAGAGAGTTTTTTCATACTACAACAGATGAGATGAAAACTGATTGAAGCCATACAAGATGAATGCAGAATGTGAGGTGAAAAACCCTCTAATTCTTATAATTTAAAAAAAAAAAAAAATTGTATCCCATGTCCCACCTGTTATTAGCACTATAACAAGACCATTAGTTGAATCATTATTGCTGCAAGAGAATGACAAAAAATTATTTTAGCACTAAGATTTTTAAAGGGTCTCCTTAGGAACATCTTGGGTCAATTTCTAGACTGGACAGCAACAGAATGAGGGGCTACAGACCGCCAGACATGAGTATCTATGCTGAGATGTAGAAAGAAGAGTTTCTTCCATGCTTTCCTGATAACCAGAAGTCCTAGTTTCTTGCAACACATTCCTCCAAGCAATTTATGAATGTTCTTGAAGATTTGGGTGAGTGAAGTTCCAAACTTGAAGAAATTCTTATGTGCATGATGATGATGCAGGTATAGAGATGTTCGAATACAAGTGTACTACAGGTTGTATGAAGTGGGATTTGTCCATGGCTGATGCCAATTTATAGTCGCACTCGTTCATTTCTGTTAGCTGAACTTATTTGAAGGAGGCAGCTGACATGCTGTATTCTGTAATGATACTATAATTTGAAAAAACATTCATTTGTTGATAAACTCTTCCATTGGGTGAAATGTCTCAATTTTCAATCAAATTACAAGGATTTGTTCTTCCCAATGTGAGAAGCCCAAGTGTCAATCCATGTTCCTCCATTTCCATGGTAAACATTAGATTAGATATATTTTGGTTTTTTACATTCTAAGATAGTATAAAAAATACTTTCAAATAAAATGTCTTCATTTTACTTAAGAACTTTAAATTTTGTTTGGAAGAAATTCTTAAAGGGTAGTGTTTGAAGGTTAAAAACTATTTTTAATGAATGTCCCACAAAAAGTCTTTGGTGCAATATTATTACTAATAGCAGGGGTCAACCCAACAGTTGATTGATGCTATAATAGACAGAGAAAATGAATGAAGCCATACAAGGTGGATGCAGATTATGAGGGAAAAAAACACCTCCAGTTCTTATATTACATACATAAAAATGTATCACATGTCCCACCCATATGTTACCAGCACTACAACAAGACCATTAGTTAGATTATCATTCTTGTAGTGAATGACCAACATCAAAAAACCAATCCCTCTGAACTTTAACAGTTCTGTTTTCATACTCTTGAGATTTTTACAGGTTTCCCTCAGGAAAATCATGGGTCGACTTCTGGACCGCCCAGCAACAGATTGTGGGGCTACAGAACAAAGCATGAAACTGATACTGAGAATTATTTCTTGCAATGCATCATCTCAAACGGACATTCCTGCAAGCAATTTAGAGACGTACTTCATGCAGATTTGGGTAAGCAAAGTCCCAACCCTGAAGAAATTCTTATAGGGTATCCGGATCAAAGAAGCCATGCATGATGACAATGCCAAAGATGATGCAGGTGTAGACACGTTTGAAGATTTATCAATCCATGAAAAGTGATCCTGAATTAGATCTGTAAAGGGAGATTAATAGAATTTTATCGATCAAGTCAAAACAAGTTAATTTGTTATATTGAAAATTTAGCAATAGGTGCAATAGCTGCCGATCATGCATGCCCAGTGTGTGTCTACCCAACACCTCGTAGGTTTCTTCTAATATAAATAAAGAATGGCAGGATATAAAATCAGGTTTCAATTTGTAGGAATTGATATAAAGTGGCTGAATCAATAAACAACATATGTGTGTGCATTTATGGATTCAGAATCTTTAAATTTACCAAGATATGACGATCCACCTTCAATACATGCATGAACCATCTGTTTCCAGATTTGAGCTCCTAGATCACTGCTTCCCTTCAGATAGGATCAAACCAAATTTTTTGTTTCATTTCACAGGAACCTGTATATAACCAAGAAAGTAATTTATAGCTGATTCCTTGTGGATCAAAAATTAGACTAGGCAAAAAATGAAATAAAATAACCAGAACTAGACAGTTTAAGTAGTCAGATTAAGGACAATTATAAAATACTTGTGTGGGGTTGACATTTTTCATTCCATTAGCCACTAGATTGAAATTTGGCTGTTGGATGTTTGGCCAATGTGTGATTGTCCCTTCTTGTCTAGCCCTTCTACTATTGCCATTTGCTGTTTATAACATTTTCAAATTCCAACAGAGTAGAAAAAGAGAAAAGCAACTTACTCAGTATATTTCCGACAGCAATTCAATAACCTTTCCACATTCTCACCATTATCATGATCTGCCCCCATCAAATTGTTCTTCATATCACAATCCTTTGAGGTAGTCCACTGATTCAATATATTGAAAATCCCTCTAAGCTATTGGAGGGCTAAGGAAAACAAGAAGCTTACGGGACATGGTAATTGATAGTAAAAATCTGATGAACCTAACCAGTTGATGAATCAAGTTTTACCAAAATGGATGGCAGTGTTACTGCTAAATTCATTCAACATAACAGGATACAGCTGTGGTTCTAGCATTTTGTTTTGCAGCAGAAGTGATTGAGCTCACGTTGTTTTCATTAGAATCATGCAATTGGTGGTCAAGAAGATCATCTTCAATCAGATCTGATTTGCTTACTAGAACCGATACATACTGCTGCAGACTTGATGAGCTTATCTCACTTTCTTCAACTTGAACCAGTAGCCTTGCCATAATGCTCCAAAGTGCACTCCTAGCTTCCGGATCATCCGATGCAAAAGGGAATATATCAAGCAGCCCCTCTAAGAAAGGCAAATCTAGATGGAACCAAAGTGTCACCTCTAATGCTCATGGAAAAGACCTAAAACCAAACAGCTGAAAAAGGTGATATTATTGCAAGTAAAAACCTAGATAATTTACCTTGTGATATCTCAGAAGCTAGATCAGCTGCATCAATCAGAATATTTGCAATTAAGACTGCAGCAGTAATACAAGAATTGGCAACCTGTGCAATACCCACCATTAGTTTCTCACAATTGTCATCCCCATGGTTCCAAGAATGGGAGAGATAATTATTACATAATGATATGAATAAGTGCATGTGTTTTAATTTTATAGTTACTGGCCACCTAAAATATACCTCAACTTTATCAGGAAGCCTAACCAGATCGGAAACTAGGCGAAAAACTTCCTTATTTGAACAGATATCTTGTGAATGATCATCAAGAACTGAAAGAGCTTCAATTGTGCGAAGAATTAAGTCAAGAATGGAATACCTGAAACCGTATAAAAATAGAAAGTGAAAAGACATTTAGTGCTACTTATTTATGTAAGTTCTCTCACAAAATACATCAGATAAAAATTGAAAAAGCATATGGTTACATGCTGAAAACACAATTACTTTATGATAAGTTCTGCCAAGTAAAAAAAAAAAAAAAAAAAAAAGGCCCTCTTTAAGATTGTGAATCATTTAAGACTCTATCCTCCACAAAAACTCTACCATGGTAGAATGTTGAACAGTTACAATAACCATGTACTAACCCTATACCTAGACACTTAACCCCTTTAAGATTAGGTAGAGATCAAACTTTTCTCAAGACATCAAGAAACTGTAGCATAGCATAGATATGATTAAATTATTACATGAAAACTCAAGCTTAGTGGAAGAACACAATTAGATAAGCCACTTTCAAAAATGGTAGTAAGAAGCGTAGCTGCGTAAGATATAGTTTCTCCTTTCTCTAGAGTCCTGGGGTTTATCCATGACATGGTGGAAACTCTAGAAAAAGGTAATAATAACAGAAATGAAAGGGTGGCAATGTTGACACTCAACCAGTTTAACCAATTTACTTATTCGTGTCAAACTAAGTTGTTTAACTCTAAGATGATTATTTTTTGAAAATAATAAGCCTTTTTCTTGTTGACTTCAAGTATGCAAAATTCTCAAGACATTCTAAGGGATAGTCCATGAATTGACTTACCATGTTGACCACATTTGCTATATTTGCTCCCATTGGGACAAATAGACGAATTTCTTAACAAGTCTTTGGTATCTCCCTTTGTCATCCAATATTCCTTCGACAACGGCACCTCATTGATGATTTTGATCTATAGGTGTAGTCATTGAGTTTACATCCCAACATCCCAATTTCATTTAACAAATCTAGGATGTACTACCTTTAAGTCACCTAAATTCCCTTTTTTTTATCATGTCACCTCAATGGTAAGAAAACTCCAAAGATCTTCAAATTCTTTGTCCAACTTTCCTTTAGAATTTCGTATTTCTTCCATGTCATCTCTGGTTATGTCATCCACAAAAATTGCAATAATCTACTTTTCTAGTGACTGTTTAATGGAAAGGGTGTGATCTCCCTGGCTTTGGTGATAGCCAAATTTTTGAGAAAAAACTGTACAAATCTCTCCAACCATACCTTAAAGATTGCTTCAAACTATAGAGTGATTTCTTCGATCTAAAAAACTTTTCACTGCCAAATTTTCTTTCAAAACATACTTTTTATTCTTAGATCCCATGTAGAAATGCATTTTTTTTTTACATCAAATCACTATAAAGGTCAATCAAGATTCGTTGTTCATTTTTGCCACAAGTGCAAAAGTTTCCTAGAAGTCAATTCAATAGGTTTGTGTATATCCTCTAGCTACTTAACCAACTTTATACCTCCCAACCAAACCATCAACTTTATATTTAATGGTGAATACCTACTTACATCCCACTGAACTTTTTCCTTTGGGCAAATCAACAATATCTCATATTTCATGTTTATGCAACACCTTCATGTCCTCATTTATAGCCTCCCCCCACTTAGAATCACTTTAAGCCACTTGTACATTTCTAGGAACTAAACCCTAGCACAAATGAGTGATAAAGGTCTTATGTTGGTGGTAGAGCCTATGATAGGAAAAAAAAATTCAATAAAGGATGTTTAGTACAAGTTCTAAAACCTTTTTGAATAGCTATAGAAATATCAAGATCAATATTAAAACCACAATTAAGAAGAGCAAAATTAGAAGGATCAGATGTAATTAATTCCAAAGTTCATGACTAGCCTTGAGTCGAAAGATTCAGTCTTGTTCTTGCATTGGTTCCCTTGGCCTCCTAGAGTAAACCAACAACTTTAAATCAATGTTTTCTGCAACTACTGGTCTTATACTTTCTATAGCTATTTGGTTGCATATTTCCAGTCTCCTCTCTACCATCACCATATTCAATACCATCACTCCAAACAGGTAAAGAAGGCATCCCAAGACATTTTTTGAGATGAATCTCTTTTATGTAGGTGGATGGCAATACTTGTACCCCTTTTGTGAGGTAAAGTGGCCTAAAAAAACACACATTGGCTTTGAGATCTAGCTTAGATGGTTTTGTTTAAGATATGGACAAGTATAGCACAATCAAAGACTTGAGTGGAAGAGAGCCAAGGCAATTTATAAGAGGTGGGTGTTGTTTTAGGGTGTCTATTGGAGTCTTAGACTTTAGGTTATTTATGGGCATTCTATTGACAAGATAGGCATCTTAAAGGACTACATCTCTCTAAAAAGCCTTAGGAACAGTTTACTAAAAAATTGTAGCTCTAGCTATCTCTAAAAAATGCATGTCCTTTCTTTTAACTACTCCGTTCTTCTAGGAAGTATCTATACACAAGGTTTGATGAATAGTTCCATTCTCCAAAAATAATTTCCTAAGGACTTGATTAAAATACTCCCCGCCATTAGCAGACCTGACAACTTTCAATTTTGCATCAAATTGGGTGTGGATCATTTGATGGAATTGTTTAAAGATAAGAAGAATGCAATTTTTCTTTAAGAAGAGAGATTCACATGGCTTGGATACAATTAACAATAAAATTTATGAACCATTTTGCTCTAGAAAGACAAGCAAATCATTAAGGACCCTAGATATCGATATAGATGTTAAAGAAAGGAATTTCACTTCTTTTACTGCTTGAAGGATAGGAAACATGGAGGTTTTTTGACAATTCACAAAATTCACACCTGAATTTGGAAAGATCTAGATTGACACACTCTTCAGGATACAAGGCCTTAGACAAGAAAACTAAGATGCCCTCATCTTTCATGCATCAAACAATGTTCTTCTTTTGTTGTGTTCCCTTTTATTTGATGAGCTTGAACCCTTGCTGGCTCCTTGGTGATTGAGTGGTAGAGAATCATTTGGCTAGTAGTAACATAGTGAGGGGAAAAAAGTTACAAACATTTTTTAGATTAGGTTAATTTACTAGACCATAATTCCAGGACACATGGAATATGCAAGATAAATGAAAGAGTGATTTTAGTAGTAATTGAAACATTATCTTTACCATTAATGGGTGTCGATGATCCATTAGCAACTTGCACTTCTTGTTTACTAGAACATGGAAGATAAGAGAGAAAAACAATAGACTCTTTAGTGACGTGATTAATTGCTCCTAAATCAATGATCTAAGGATTAGATGAAGAACATTTGAAGTATTAAGGGTTCTTTAAAGGTACTTGACTGTGCAAAAGCACAAGAAGTAGAGGAAGAGGGAAGATTGGATTTTCCCATAATCTTATACAAGAGATCTAGTTGTTGTTTAGTGGAAGGACATTTGTCTAAGATTCATGTAGAACCTAGTGTCTCAACTGATGGTGCACTCACTACCTCAAACTGAAACTCTTTGTTGTTTTTAAACTGCTTACTGCCTTTGTGGTTGTTCTAGGCCCCTGACTGTGGTTTTCCATGCAATTTCCAATAAGTCTCTCTAGTGTGTCTCAGCCTATTCCCCTATCCTTTTAAGTTAGGTAGTTGTCTTGAACTGTATTGAATGTTGAATTCTCTAGTGGAGCTAGTCCCATCATGACAACCCTTCTAGACTTTTCACTATACACATAAGAATAAACTTATAGAATAGATGGAAGAGGATCTTTCCAAGTATTTGACCTCTTACATGATCCAACCCTGGATTAAACCAACCAGAAAATCAAAGATCTGATCCTATTCAATCATCTCAGCCACCCTTGTTGCATCTGCTGCAGAATCCATTTCAATATGTTAATAGAGATCCAACTCTTGCCATAAGACCTTCAATCTGGTGTAGTAGGCTGGCACTGAGAGGTCTTTTTGCTTAATGTATGGATCATGGTCTTCAACTCATAGATTTGAGTAGCATCTCCTTTATCTGTGTGTTTGTGACATAGCATCCCAAACCTCCTTAGCTGAAGAAAGAAGCACAAAAAGTTTGCCAACTTCTGGCTACATTAAATTCAGTAGTGAGGACACTATCATGGAAATTTCAGCATCGCATGGTTCGAAAGGTGGATCACATAAATATCCCATTTTCCCTCTACTTTTCAAGGAAAAGCTTTGTCAATTTGGACCATTCAAGAAAGTTATGCCCTCTAAAGTGCGAGATTATTGAAATGGGGTGTTGTCTTGGGTGGGTTCAACAAAGTTCTAGCAAAGGTTTCTTCACCCATTGGTAGGAAAAAACAAAATTAGGCAATAAACAAAGGGTTATGGCTACTAAAGGCTATGAACAAAATAGGCTAGGCTTGGCAATGAAGGCTAAGCAGATGGAAAAAAAAAAGGCAGAAACCTTTTCCATACCTAATAGCATGTTAGGGAATAATGAATCCATTCTTCGTTACGAAAAATTAGTACAGAGATACTCACACATATACATGATCTTTGCAGTTAATGGAAACTAAATAGAACAATTGACCTACTCCTAAAAATCCTCTAAATTACAATCTTTTCTAATTTACATAGTCAACTACTTCAAATATATAAAAAAATAAAGAAAAAAAATCAGACAAATTGCTTAAAATCAGTATCAACCATGGGATTTCAACATAAATGGGATCAAGTACAAGTACTCTTAATGAGGATAAGCAAGTTTTGATTCAACATGAATTTAAGAAGGCTATATGAGTAATAAATGGAGTTTGCAAGTTGTTTCATACTCATCAATGCACCTAAGGTCAAATTTATCTAGGTTTTGGGATCAAACTAGCTATTGAGCACAGTAAATGGGGAACTGATCAACCATAGGGTTGAGCACATGACTAGTCGTTTGGCACTTAATGTGCTGCAGGTGATCATTAGAAGTTGAAAATAGTGATTAGGTTTACCATATGGTTTACCTGATGCTCATCTAGTGACCATATGGTCAACATGATGATGGTAGTGTAATGAGCATTTCAAGGCCTCTGATAAGGTAAACCGAAAGGTTGATCTCATCACTGTTCCACTTTTTTTTATTTTTCAAATTTAGCTCAAAAACGTTTTGTGAGCCTCTGGATTTTATCCAAAACATTTTTTCAAGTATGATATAAGCCTTAATTTATGACTTCAACATTTTTGTAATAATTTTGAAAAACTTTTTAAGATATTTCCATAAAAGATCAAGGGTTAGTAGAAGCCTTCAAACTAGGGCAATGGCTTACAATTTTCATGAAGTGCATGTGTGATATAGCTTACACATGAAACAACTCAATATTTCACTTAGTTTAAGTCTCTCCAACCATTGCATAGCCATTTATCTTCAAGCTTTCTTCCTTAGTAATTTGTCTTTAGCTATTTGAAGACAGTCACAAAATCCTTTCTGAGCTGTTGAATGTCCTATTGATGTTTTTTTTTTTCTTTTTTGATGAGAGAATACCCAATTGATGTAAACTTGATAACCTATGCACTTTGAACATGCTCAAACCATTAGTAGCATAACCTTTGATTTGCGATCATCAAAACCCAAGACTGCCCCCCCTTGGGCTAACACATCCTAGGGCACGTGAAAGCTCATTAACAATACTAATACATTACATTCAAATCAGAGGGATTCTCACCATTACAGAAAACAGAGGTGCTCAAGATTGAAGAAGATAATAAATCATTATAATGCTCTGGGGTAAATGTCCATAAACTTTATACTAAGGAACTACTTTTATGTTGGGAGTCAACAAGCTTCCATCACTCCTGATGCCAATGTGGAGCACCAAAAGATCAACTCAATATCATAGAATACTACATAGTTTCTCAAATTATATGATGAGTTAAACTGGAAACTGAGAAGACACACTGGAATATGAAAAATGTTGAAAAAAACATGGGAAGCCAAATAAGTGTGGAGTTTCCCTAAAGAACAATAATGTTGTCAAACCCCAACAAGGAAAATTTTACTAGTAATTTTTAGGAGTAGAATTTAGAACATGACATCATGTTTATTAACTGAACATGCAACAATGTATGTTAAGGCATCATCAACTACAAGCACCAGACATTCACAAACTAGACAGCCTTGGTATGTGAATTAAATTACAACTTAGAGCATACCCATATTTTTTTGCTGCATGGAAACCATGATGTAAGAGTTGTTTTCTTTTTTATGTTTTATACAGCTAGTGTGCAACAATTGGATGCCAAAATAAGATATGCATATTAGTTGGAGTCTTAGCATATCATCCATGTCCATAACATGAGTCTTGGGCTGTCGTTTCAAGTCAGCATGCAGCCACTTCAAATGCTGAAGGTTAGGTCTGGTACCAGTTCACATCCCCAGTGCCCTGAGAATGGGATCTTTGCCAGTTAAAGGCCTTAGGGCCCAACAAAGCTTGAGGAAAACTAAAACCAGGAGTCTAACAAATATTCAACAAAAAAAATAGATAAAAAAAGGCTGTTTAAATTACATGCTTCAAGTGTGAGAGACAGCCACTACACTTGAGAAAAGAATGGGAAAGGTGGGGGGGTGATGTGAAGAATACAAACAAAAATTGCATAAATGTAAGGAAGACAATAATAATAATGATACCATAGATTCTGATAAAAAAAAAATAATGATACCATAGATCCAGAAATTTAAAAATGAAATATGATGAGATGCTTCACAAGACATTAAAATGTTATGAATCCAGCAAAATATCATTATACACTCAAAATGCAGTTGAACAAAGTTTATAAGGCTCGTATCTAAATGGAGTATTAGGCATTGAAATATATATAGAGCACAAAAAAAATGCTATTCTGACCGTTTTATTTGAAACGGAAAGAATTTGTTTTACCTTTCAGGTATTCTCTCACTTGCTAATTTGCTCATCTCAAAAGTCAAGAGATTAATCAAAAGACTTGATAAACCCAGATTCATCAGAGTTGGAAGAAGAATAGACACAACCTCCTGTTGACTTTCTAAAATGGCCAATAAAAGTCCAATGCTCTGTTCAATAAAGAAAGTTCTTTTAGACAGTATCAAAAATGATTTTAAATCAAATCTTGACTCACTACTAAAGCATGTAACTAGAAACATTTCACAAACCTTGACCTATAAATACCCAATTAAATAATCAATCAACCAATTGATGTTACCCTCATGGACAAGTAATAAATTGTTATATCTTTTCAACAAAATTTATTTGTTACAGAAAATAATCCAACTTCTTTAATTTTTAATACTTACTTTCTAAAGCAAAATAGCATGCATCACCATAACTCAAACAAAAGGGGGCAACAAAAGAATAAGTAGGATCTTCCAAAAACACATACATTTATTCCCATAGTCAAGCCAATGGAAATGTCACAAGTATTCCCATTTAGACTTTAAGAAAATAGATAGCAATTGAAAGGCAATTCCTTAATTAAAATTTCCTTCGTCACGACTATAATGAGGAACTTCTATCAATTTCCTTCATCCTTCTCTATGATTAATTTATCGATTGGTCAGGTTGCCAATAAGAGGGTTTTCTCGTTTTTTCTTTGGTGTGCACATGTATACTTCCTATGTACTTGGTGTAGCCTTTTTTGGCTCTTTAATATATCTTTTGCTCTTTTTCCTATCAAAAATTATGATTACACCAATATCATATTTCAGTTATTATGAAATTAATGAACTTATGTAAAAGAAATCATTCCATAGACAGATTTAGTTTTGTTTGTTGCAGCTTTTTTGTTGTCTAAAAGCTCTGACTAGTAAAGGGTTCCATAATGTGTTTCATTACACAACGAAGCCCTTTGAGGCTATCTGTCGATGCGCTATGAGAAAAGCTGTGACTAATTGTTTGTTGCAGCATATCTTTGAATATCTTTTTTTTATTCAATACCAACAATGTGGCTAGCTATAAGAAGAGTGCTCCTTGCTCTTGCAGGTGAGTTTGCTTCCCTTGGCTCCATGCCAAGCACAAGGAATCAATGGAATATGGTCTGATGACTCCCCCTTCTACCTACGTAGAAGGTTATCCCGATATCGAGTCAACCCCATTCAATCCAATGACATTCAACAAGGTAAGCCCTCTTTCTCCCCATCTTGCTATCCAGTATGAAAAGATTCCATACCATGGGTGGCACCTCTAGTGACTACCATAAACATCTCTTCTAATTGGGATACCCAGGGTGTTTCATTACACCATGAAGCCCTTTGAAGTACAAGAGATTCGAGATCTAAAAGCACTTTCCTGTAAAGTTGAGGGTAAAATATTTTGTAGAAGAGCTTCTAGGAAAATGATTCAGAATTTAGTTGCTCTTTCACCTTTACAGGAACTGATAACATCAATGGTACATTTTCTAGTATTTGATTTGCATAGAATTCTGTATGTGAATATGAGAATAAATGCTACTGAAAATCATTGGTACCAAATCAGGAAAAACTGAAGCATTTTCTTCTATTAATTCACGCACAACAATGACATTTTACTGCTACTGAAAGCCTCATGTTCCTATAAAAATGCAAATCTTGCTGCATGCATAATCAAACCACCAAACTGTCAACTCATACAAGAAATATGTTTTTACAGCAGAAATGTGATACCATCTTTGTTGTGAAAAAAGAGTGAACATAAATAAATTCATACGTAAAAGGATATGTTTTAACGTGGTTCAACAAATCATATTTATATAGACAGATAAAGGGAACCGATTTACTACCCCATGGAAAATATTACAAAGAAAAGAGAACAGATAATATTCGAACCTCAAATAATTTGATGTTCCCTTGGTATCTAAGCCCTATTCAACCAGGAGCCTCTCATCTCTTCTACATACTTAGTATAGCCTTCATAGGTACATTTCTAGCTTAAATTGATTTTCTCTTAATTCTAAAGAATATTTATAGAGACATTCTTAAAATCCTTCCTTATTCAACAAAAAAACCTACTTCTATAGAGAAATATCAAAATATGAAATCATTTGTACAATATTCTTGACCAAAAGGGTTCTTATTATTATTATTTTTTTGATAGGTAAATAAGAGATTGTATTAGTAATGTCTAGAAGCGGCGAAAAAAGTACACACGAAGTATACAAACAACGCCCAAGAAGCTAGGCAAAAAGAAAGATGAAAACCTTTCTCCTAACTAGACAAAAAGCCACTCTATAAAATCAATCATGGACAAAGAATGATCCTCTAAATACACCCTAACCCAATTCACAAAAGGCTTCTTATAAAATTAGTTGTTGAGCCAAATATAATTTGAAAGATTGTCCACTACTGCATAGATAATATTTTGGTACCTTCTCAAGAAGTTGTGGGTTCAAGGTATTTTCTGCAACCCAAATAACACGGCATAGATTATGTTCAGACTGCAAAGCTTTAGCCCAAATAACACATTCACTGCCTTGAAGACCCAGGGTTAACAACCTGTGTCAGAACACTAACTGTAAGGAGAGCACATTGCAGAAAACAAGAACGTCCACATAAGTCTTGATAAGCAATAAACACTGCATACTAATGGTAAATGGTAAAAATAATATGTCAATCTCAAACACTTTTTCACAAAGAAGGAAAAAAATATAGATATCATAATTGTGATAATTGTTACAAATAATAATAATAATAATAAATGGTAGGCAACCTCCTTCCTCATCCACCAGCCGACCCCTCATCCCATAACAGACAGCCCCATGAAGAATGATGGGAATAATTCAGTGTACAATAAAACCATGTAAAGCATCTATAACATTAACTACAGAGTATTTCTTCTGTTCATTCCATTGAACTATTATAGCTGCATCACAAGTCATTTTCTGTATCATAAAACGAGAAGAGTGCAAGAGAAAGGCTAAGGAGGAAATTTCCTACAAAGGAAAGACAAAGGAACAAGAAACCATCCAGGAGCAACATATCAAAAGGTGAAAAGTTAAGCATGAAGAAGATGATGAATGGTAGATCCCCTAAACAGAAAGGCTTTTCTGGTAGAACATATACTGGTCAATAGTTTAAATAAATATAGGCCCCCAATCAAAAAAAGAACTTTCATATCAAAAGGCTAAGTAGGAATAGAGAGTTTATTACTACATCTTACCTGCAAGCTTCACATAGGCATGAAGTGTCGTCTAAAAACAACTGATCTACAACTATCTCAATCAATTTGTCTGTAGAGGCAATTTGTTTCATAGGAATTTCATGGCAGGCAAGGTTTCCAAGAATTCCAAGGCTTATCTCCTGAAGAAAAATGAAATAAAATTTAGCCAGCTCAATGCATTGGACTTTTTTAAAACTGTGCAGTAACCAGTTTACACATTTAATAGAACACAAGTTAAAAAAGGCATCAGGACGTATTATGCAAAAGAACTCCATAACATATGTGAAAATGTGGGTTACCGTAACACGCATGGATTGAGAAACAATAAGACTTCCCAAAAGCACTTCAAGCATGAGATTCCGCACCTGCATAACACAGAGAAATGTTGTCTAGTGTACCAAAAACAGAAGTTTAACTGAGAATAGAAATTGATGCATAATAACTTCTATAACTAAAACAAGCAAAAACACAGTTTCAATGTCAGTTTTGTCTATCTTGTGGCCCTTGCACAGAATAGTTTTATGGTATTTTCTGGGGAGAGAGAGAGAGAGAGAGATCAATATGATCAACATTCATCAAGGAAAACATAATGAGGACAACAGTCACTAGGTTCTATTCCAGTCATCAATTTCTTTCTCTTTTTTTTCTTTTTTTATAGGCAAACAAAGAAGTACACAGGAGGTATACAAAGGATGCCAAAATAAGCCACCTTAAACATGCACTCAATCACACCCTCTCCTTCTATCTAGCTCTCAACCAATCAATAAATTCTAACAAGGATACAAAGGTCATCTTGAATATGTTAGCGAGTCCATTGGAATAGTATACAAAGAAGACACTCCTTTAACGTTTGATCTGAACATTGGATTCCATCAAAGGATCTCTAGTTTTGTTCTTACCAAATTACCCAAAACAAGCAAAGAGGGGTTGTTCTCCAAATCTTTCTTCTATTATTACTCAAGAAACTCTCACGGCATCCGTTTAGCAAATCTTTTACAAAAGAAAGGAAAAACCAAGAGCTGCCAAAGAGAGAAAACAAAAAATGTCACAAACCCCTTGCTAATTCTTCTGAACTCTTACTAATTCTTTTCCACAATGGATGAGCATGTGATTAGCTAATTCTTTTGAACTCTTACTAAACAACAATGATTAGCCTAGCCAACAACCATCCTCTTCTCTTAAGCTAATCTAAGGTCAAGGTCCTTTCCCATGCTGCCTCCCAAGCAAAGAAGCCCACTTTTAAAAGTGCTTGAGAGCTCCACACTACCTTTGAATGAAAAGATACTCCTCCGTCCGACTCCAAGGTAGAAAAAGAATGATTTACGGAGAAATTGTCACCCTTGCTAGCCTTCCAAATCAGCTTGTCTTCATCCTCACTACACTTCCCAAACACTTGAAGCCTCCTAAGTAACTCCTCAATACTATCCAACTCCCAATCTTGAAATTGTCTTTTGAAGCCCAAGTTCCAAACAACCTGCCCGCTTACAACCTATTAAACATCGACTACTCATGCCTCCTTATTAGCTACAAAAGAGAAAAGACAATGGAAGGAACCTTTAAAGGAGCACTCCATTGCCAAACATCTTGCCAATTTTTGATTTTTCTTTGATCACCCACCAAAAATCTTGTCATAGCCTTAAAGGCTCCCCAACAACATATTTCCCTTTCTACAAGAGAGCACCAACCTCCTAGTTCTTCCTCAGACTTTCCCACTATGACCCTTCTCCAAAGAAACTCCCTTTCCAAAGCAAATCTCCAACACCATTTGATAATCAAAGCATTATTAAGAGAGGCCAAAACCCAAATACCTAGCCCTCCTGATTTTTTCTCTTTGCAAATGGATGACCAATTGAATAGTTGGTGTTTTTTCTCAAGAGCTCCTCCCCCACACAAGAAATTCCACTGAATTTTTCCAATCTAAATGCACCGCCTTAGGAATGATAAAAAAAAAAGGCATAAAATAAATGGTCAAGTTGCACAAAGTACTTTTAAGCAAAGTGAGTCTACCACCCTTTGAGAGATACTGTCTTTTCCAAAAACCTAACCTTTTATGAAACCTCTCCTCAACCACATCCCACACAGTTGGAGACTTGAAAATAGCTCCCAAGGGCAAGCCTAAGTAAGTAGTTGGAAGCTTCCTCACCCTACACCCCAAGAAATGAGGCAAGCTCTTCGACATTAAGGACAACCCCCACTGAAATATATTCACTAGTGTCTAGATTAATTTTCAACCCTGAACATTAGATACATCCAGCAAGAAATTTCTCCAGAATCAGTATCTTACAAGAATTATCTCAAGGACCTTTTATCAAATGTAGAATGAACTTCACGTCCTTTGCATGCCAAAGTAAAAATAATATATTAAAAAAAAGGTGGAATAAAGAAAGAAAGAAAGAAAGCAAAGAAGAAACGAAGAAAAAGGAAAAGAAAAGAACAAAAAATCCAAACAAACAATGAGCCACACCAAAAGAAAGCAAGTAAAAAGCAATAAACTCAATTACCATGAATTCTGCATGGATTCTGCTTGCTGCAAGATCCCACAAAATGCAACCATACTCTTCCCAAGCCTTTTCTCTCACTGATATGCTAGAGTCCTCAAATCTACTACATGGCACTTCACCTGTCTTTTCTTGACGAGCAAGTTCATCAAAACCATCAAGGGTGTCCATGGTCTCAATTTTATCGTGTGAGGAGTTTAGCATTTCATCTTCACATGGAGAAACCACACTTTCCTTCATGTGATTGGTTTTTAATCCTTGATTAGAGGCATTACAAGCATCAACTCCATCAGAATCATGACCATTCTTCACATCCCGTGGTAATAGTTTCCGTATCAAAGAGATTATATAACTGGGATCAACTGTCGTGGAGATATTAAACAACTGTAAAATAGATGCAGAAAACACAGTATAAGAATTTAGCATCATCAGGAAATGGTGGGTATCAAAACAACAACAACAAAAAGGCAGAAAAAGGGAATCAATATTATTTTCCTGCATCTTATGCATGGGAAAAAGAGAGTTTGAATATTCCTTCAATTCCAACCAATTTTAAATTTTTTGGGAGGTTCAACTTTTCCCCTATGCTTACTTTATTGTCCTCTCCTCACTACGAACTAAACAACCTTGAGCATGAGAAAATTTAGAATTTTCCTTTCCCTTCAATTATCGCCCCTCAAAACCACGCCAATTGTAAGTACAGTACAGTTTCACACACACATATATGCGCCAAAAATAGAGACTAATAGCAAAATAGGATGCGAGTAGCCAACCCAAGGAGTTGAGATTGAGTTAAAAAGGTATCAACACGGATATGTAGTAAGACACTATTAACGCTCTGAATTCAAACGAATTTGAGAATAAACCCATAAAATCGAAGTCCGTTACTCCTTGGATTTCTAATAATACAAAAACAAGTGGCCGGAGAAGCGCTTGCACAAAAACAATAATTTTGTGCTTCAAATTTAATCGAAGTTGGTTTAGAAATTTACTCCATGGTCATGCGTCAGAAACAAGCGCTTGCACAATAACCATTACAGTGACTACGACGGACATAACCAATGAAGTTTCTGGTAATCCAAAGGAAACTGTTTGGATTGAAAAAATTAGGGCAGGAAACGAAATCACCACGTTCCTTAGTAAACAGATGAAGCCCTAGTTCATAAAATTAATCGAATCAGAAACTGTCGACTGGTACCTCATCCGACGGAGCAGAGGGGTGATGTGATGGTGCCACGTTATCATCATCTTCGTACTCTTTTATGGGGTTTGAGTCGGGTTCGGGAGCCATAAGTTCTGATTTTTCTCTGTTTGGCTGACCAGAGAGCAGGAAAAAGGAAAATGAGAGCCGTTGGAGAACCAATCCGTTTGTTTCTTGGGAAATTAGGTTGCAAGGGGTAAAAACTTAAAAAAGAAACGTAGAAAAGGCCCATAAAAATCCGGGCTGTTTTTTTAGAAAAAAAAAAAGCAATAATTTTTAAAAATATTTTAAAAAGAAAAAGAAACCACACACAACACTTGGAAAATTGTTCTCAAATATATGACATTTTGTGTGTGCCCCATGGATTTCATATCTTAGCGCATTCTGATTAAATTGTGTCTTACATAAAATACTTGATTTTATTATAATTTCTTTCCATCTATCATTTTTAGGCACTAAATTACCTAAACACAAAAAAAATAAAATAATATTGTTTCATCATTCAATAACAATTTCTAAAATATTACATGTCCATGTAAAATAATCTCTAAAGTAGCAAATAGGTCCAAAATAATTTCAATTAACAACAGATATAATAATTTATGTCATGTATAATAATCTTTGATTAGAAATTGTGTTCAAAATAGTTTATATGTACAATATAATATATAAAATCATCGATATGTGTCAGATGAAGGAACCTTCTCCTTTTTCTATGATCGTCCATGAAATGTCTTCAACTTTCATGGATTAAAATAACCTTCACATCTTACTCGACATCCTCATCCATGTCCATCTCTCTGATCATGTTCTCGTTGTCCATGATGAACTATAGTAATGACTTGTACTTGCACACCCTCTCATCACTAAATGTATGATCTAATGGTTGTAATTATGACATAATCAAATATGTTGTTAATGCAGTGGATGACCCCTTGATATTGGATTGTAACTCTAAGAGTGTAGGTGTAATCAGAGGAATTTCATTATGTATAGTGGAACCCTCTTGAGATGGTGGCTAACATGTAGTTGTATCACCCCTTTCATCACATGTAAAGGCTTTAATCGAGGTTGTGATGAAAGTAATGTTTGTTGATGTGATATAAGTGCAACTAATGATTGACCATGAGGACAGCTTACATGTGATGTATATGATCATAGTTACAACCCTCTTAGACAAATGTACCTTCCCTCATGTGTACCCTCTATTCACTGGTTTGTAACCTCCTAGCTTGAGGTTGTAAGTCATAGCAATAGTGAAGGATTCTTGAAGTCAATCCATCTCATGTATTTGGATGAAGAGATGCATGACTAGTGAATATCAAGATAGGTGGATAAAGGAGCATTTAGATGCATCATATGGTATATTTTTGTTATAATGTGTTAGTCTACATATCCAAAGAAAATCAATTTAAGTATTTAATAAAATTAAATGAAATTTTACCAAAAAACAAGGATTGGTTTTTTACTACTTACTCACAAAATAATCTAGTCGAAATAAGATATGGACATGATAAATAATCTAGTTGAAATAAGAAATGGACATGTAATGAAATAATATTAGACAATATATGGGTCATGATATACAAGCATACCTAAATATGTTTCACTAATGACAATATGATCATGCTTAGGCTTCCCATGTCTGAATGTAGTCTCAATACTAATCCATCAAGTCACCATCTTGTTACCTCCTAAGATCATACTGATGTAAGCTAGACTTTGTATCACAAGACTTTGGAATCCCCTAATGCATCTTAAACTATCACAACAATCTATCTAGTCTTTACTACGTGAAAACAACTAAAATGGGAGATGGTACACCATATAGCATCATTAACAATACAATATACAAGGAGTTTAGTCATGACATCACCTATGTATGACTACCAGATAATCTAAATTGAAATAGTAAGTAAAAATTGATGAGAAAACTTTAAAATTCAATGCAAAAAATAATAATTTGACATAATAGTAATAAAATGTTATCTCAACTTATCAAATACGAGTCGATCCAACTAGTACCTATACTAGGATAGAACATATGTGGATGTTGATGTGATGTAGAACTCATCTTTCCAACTATAAAACATAAAAAAATAAATAAATAAAATTGAAGTTAGTATATATAGTTTTTGTATATCTTTACATATGATGTGTTGGTGTAGATTTACTGTATGCCCAGTGGAGTTGGTGATAGTGTCCATCGCATGGTAATGAATATAATCATTAAGGCATAATTTATGGAAATCCATTTGATGCCCATAACTGTAATATGATAAACAATCATGACATATCATGTATGTTGATCTAAAATTCCCAACACATTTCTTTACATAGACAATCCATGCAAGTACTACCCTAGCTATAAATATTAACAACTTGAAAGTCCGCCAAAGATTGTAAAAACATTAAATAGTTATAGACCTTACTGTACGACTTGCCTACAAGAAGGAATCCATCAATGAGTTGCAATTTATAGGCCCTACATTAAATCATGATAAAGTTGTCTCTAATATCTATGTGTGCTACTAGTGACAATAACCCAATCCATTGATAGACCTAGTAGGTCGACAATCTCTCGGAATGTAATAATCTACCCCTCTTGAGGCAAATGAAAAGTATGAGCTTAAGGTTACCATCTCTCCACAAATGTTGTGATCAAGTGTTAGTTGAAATAAATTCCAATCTCATAACATTATAGAATGCAATTTATTGGAGAAGTAAAATGATAAAATTATCTAATACACTAGCATTATGGAATATTGATTCTTGACATTAACATCAAAGCTCTCCATAATCATATCTAATTCATACTAAAGATGATATATATGTTTCCTGTTCATGTGGAATAAAAGTATCCAATGAGCCTAATCCATAAGATAAAGAGTATAATTAATAACACTTGCATGCAAATAACAAAACATATTTATCATAACTAACATAATAAGTAACTAATTATGTATAGAATGAACATTTTCTTGACTAAATTTTGAGAAGAGACATTGTAATTCTTATTTTTAAGAAGAGACTCTTTTCATTTTTGTTTAGTTTAATTTTTTGGGCAATCATGTATGGAATGAACATTTTTCTTGATTGAATTTGGATTCATCAAAAAATAACTTAAAATCACAATGGGAAGAATAATATTGTGGATGCCTTTATCTCTTACGTTGGATTAATGTTAGAGATGCTACAGAGGTAGAGCTTTTGTAGACTAAAAGTAATATATTTATCAATTCTTAATATTTTTACTTTTTTTTTTTAAATAATTTTATTTAATTGTTTTTATTTGCATTTTAAGATGAATAGCATCAAATAAAAATTTTAACAAATATTATCACTTTGTTCGTTTTGATTTTTGAGAAAACAAAAGGTTTTTTCTTTTTTAATTTCACTAAGAATTTTTATACCTATTTAATTAATTTTTATAATTAAAAATAAATTAATATAAAAGTTAAGAAAGTATGGTGTCGCATGGAGAGAAACTTTTTCATTTTAATAAACAAAAGATATCATGATTTTTGGAAAACCGCTTTTGAAAAACTACATTTTACATCCCAAAATAGCTAAGTGAGATTCTTTAATAATTATTTTTCTTAAACTTTATCAGTCACATACTAAAAAAATTATTTTAAAACAAAAAATCTTTGGGCTTGAATGATTCCCAAATTAAGATTTTAACGAATGTGGTATTTTATTATTAGATAAATTAATTTTTCCAATAATAATAAGGGGTAAATTTTATATTTTGAAAAATTATGGATTTTTAAAATAATAATAATAAGTGGTAATCTTTATATTTTGAAAAATGATGGATTTTATTTCTTTGGCAAATTCCACACCTTAGAGTTACCAAATCTCTAGTTCATTGGGAAGTAGAAGGTTTCAAGAACTCAAGATTTTTTTCAAAGGAAAAAAAAGGTATTTTATTTATTTTCCATTTTTTTTCTTATATTCGAATTGAAATTTTAATGAATGTGGATAATAACATTAGACGATAACAAAAAATTAAAATTAAAAATGGTATGAATTTCACTTTTACTTTCAACATGCAATGAAGAAAGAATAAAAAATAATAAAAAGAAAAAGAAAAGATTTATATATATATATATATAGGAAAATTCTACAGTACGGCAGGCGATACCGTGCCTCTTAAAAACATCAATCGATGGATGAGAGAATTTGAATCTTAGCCGTCCAAATGGTAAGTTAACTTCAACATTCATTTTAACAATAATTATAAAATTTTGTCAAATGTGTAATATTATACCATTTTAATGGAGGTTTTTAAATGGCAGTTTTACTTTACCGTTAAAACCCTAAAGTCCGAGGTTGAAGGAACAACAAATATAGATGTTCTTCCAACTTCCAAGTCCCAAAACTTGATTTTAAAATAAGACTTCAAGCTTCAGCCGTTACCGGTGATAAGCCAGTGTATCTGAGCAGTGCCTTTGGCGAAGGTTCCCGCCCTCGGAATTCTACAAAAACCTGAAACCAAATTTCCAAGCCATTCGGCATGGTGAAGTGATAATAGAGGAATGACAGAAAGTCTAACATGAGACATTATTTTGGAGTTCAAGGTGGTAACAGGAAATTGCTAGGTATTGATTCGATATGTTGAAAGCATATGGTAAAATTTAGGTCATTGAATGAGAGTACAAATATATGAAACCGGGTATAAAAGAATCAGACCAAGGTCTAAATGAATCGGATGCAAGTGGGATATAAAACAATGAGACCAAATTATACATGTGACATATTACGATTGGCCTGCTGTTTGGTAGGTATCAATTTGGTACCAGAGTAGATCTCATGGCTTAGACTTCAGGTGGGAGACTGTGCCTATGTTTGAAGAATCCTAAGGTTTTGAGTAGAGGGAAGGACTATTATGAAAGAGATGGAACCGCGATACTATGAGATATAAGAGGCAAGCTTCATTTATGATTCATGAATGAATTAATTGTAGATGGAAGAAATGCTTTGAAGTTCAACTAGTATAACAACCTGTTCTGGTGATTTTCCACCACCAACTGCAAGTACGGTTTCTCTAAACTTGTGCCCCAATTCTTTGACGGCCTGTTGAGTAACAACTTCATCAATCCTCAACTAATGAAATTAAAATTTAGACACATTTATCAGTTTGTAGAAATAGCAAAAGGAATTAATCAAATAAGTGGGCATAAACACCAGTATGTCTTTGAAGTGTAGAAGTTTGCAGTCCATACCTTGACATTATCCAACCCAGCCTCCTCAAATGCTGAGAAAGCATCATAAGACAACACCTCTGCCCACTGAAACATAACGAAACTTATTTTTTTAGAAAGATATGCAGATATAAGGGGAAAGAAAACTTTTTTGAGGAATAAACACATCCGTTCCATTTCAGCAGTGGACATGTCTAAAGTCTATAAATCACTTTCTCATGCAAATATAATTTACTAGTGTAACAATTGGCAACTATAGAAAAACTTATGCACGCACACAAACATATGTATACTTATATAATGTATGTATTTATATATGTAAGCAAATAAGGATTCAGCAAGAGAGATGCAATATGAACTTAGTTTTCCAGTTTGAATATACATGCATCTTCTGACCACATTCCAGCAACATGATGACCATACCAAAATGAGCCTGAATAGAGCAAACCAGAGATATTGAAATATTCTGATAATGCTCCTAGTATCGATGCTGTAACTCAGCCATCAGAGTCATCAATGATAGTAAGTGTAAGAAATGGAGATTAGTCTACAGAAGGCATAATCATAGAAAATAAATCATATAGCAGCACCAGAGGAGGAACAAAAACTACCTGGTAACTGTAATATCCAGCTGCATACTTGTCTGACATTCACAAAAAAAAAGCATAGGTTACTATGTATGAGTTAGTAGAGAAAGGTAAATTCGTGACAAGTTGATCTTGTAATCTAACCTGCAAAGATATGGCTGAAACTACAAAGAAACTTGTCCTCTGGCAGTAGAGGGATCACATTTGTCCTTCTACCAACTCTTTGATCAATATCATAGATGGTTTCTGACCCATCTGGAATGTATTTTGTGTGAAGCTCCAGATCTACACTTGCATACCGTAGCTACAAAAAAATATGATACATTTTCACATGGTCAAAATCCTTTTATTTTGTGTAAAATTAGATAGAGATGGATCTTCTTGTCCCAACAACAAATCCAAGTAAATGACACATTGGTGCTATCTGTTTCTGAAACAAGGTGATGCATTGGATGAACTGTTATTCCAGAGCAAAGTCATACTTCAATTACTTGATTAGAACCTAAATTCAACCAAAGAAATTATCCTTGAAACAAAACACTACTTGCCTCCTATGTATAATTATTTATTTATTTATTATCTCTAATTGAGGGCTTTTAAATTGACATGTCACACCTCTCTCACTGACTCACAAGACTTTCAACCATTTATGACACCAAACTAATGTGAAAATTTCAGAAAGAAAATCCAATTCAGAGAACAAATATTGCACCAACAAAAAATTTATCTTCTGCAAAAGGATTCCCAGGAGGCAGGAGGAGCTGATTGCAATAGCATCTTCCATCCAAAAAATTTAAAAACATTCTAGCAATACAAAAGAGTAATATGAGGATTTTACAAAAGAGAACGCCACAAATGAATAGTGAGAACAATCAATTTTTCACTCTGAAGCAACCTTAACATAGTGCCTTCCTAAACCCCTAAATTTTTCTCTCTTAAATATGCACCATGTATTCTCCTAATAGCACACTAATGACCTGCCTTTGTATCTCATAAATGGGCTTAGGTCGTTGCCTAAAATAATAACCCAAAATGGGCTTAAAGAACCTCAGCCCTCATGGGCTGGACTAAGGGCCTAGCCTAACAAAACATATGATGCAATTGGTCATATTGCTAAATTTTATTGTGCATGACATTAGCCATAAATAAGTCTCAAGTCAATTACATGTTCACCAAGAGATCTTCATCTCACATTGGCTTGTAAACTTTAGGTACATCTCTTCATGTTACTTTTGATTTGAAGAATTTGGTTATCCATCCACTCAAAATATGGTGGTGGCAATGACAATTTGATCCAAGAAGTCCACATTGAGTAAATCAAACTTTCAACTCCCTCTACCACTTTCATTTGGAATAATTTTTTGTGTGCTCCATTAGATAAGAAAAATTTTCTTTCTATCTCTCAATTTGCAAACAAAATTATATCTTTATTGCAGTCTTTCCTTCTTTCTTTGTTGTGAAGGATCTAAGCACAAGGGCATCTCTCATCTACCGGTGGAGCAAAGATAACATTATGATTGACCATCATATGTGCAGCCATCACCACTAATCCACGAGTTATGGTTACCATCAAAGCCCCTCTACATGATTGAAATTAGCCATCCCTTCACCAAACTATTACATTCTTTGATTTTCACCAAAGAGTTACCTTTAACCGCCTCCAATAATTGTAACTCATGCTGTGCAATAAAAGTTATTGTTTATCAATTGGTACATCAACACTTTTTAGTCAATGCCTTATACCAATGTGTGGGGTTTTGTCATCTTATATCTTTTGACAGCTATTAGCACTATGTGATATTTGTTGATCACAATACCAAGAATATTTGGCTCTACCTCTACAACATAAGTCAGAGGTATCTATTGTAGGGAATTCCAGATTTCTCCATTCCTATCCCTTGACCAGTTAGGGTACATGCTTAAACTTTGTAGACCTCTAGATCCTAGCAACGGAAGTAATATAGGTATAAAAAACCTTTAGGATCTAGAGATTAATGATTTACCTCAAATCTAGATGTTCCTACATTAGAACTTGTGGGTGAAGAGTTGCTGAAAAACGCAATATACGGTGTAGATTTCATAAACCTAACAATCTTCCACCATGATGACTTTCTCTTTGAATCTTAGCACTAGAAGGGTAAAAGTGTCTCTGGGTTTGGTGAGCTAGAGTTTTATCTCTCTCTTAGAGTGAATAGAATGCAAGATTGAAAAGTGAAGCCCTAATCCCTAAGAGAGGGTATTTATAGGCTTGCAATAGGCTCATGTGACTTAAGCCCATCTTGAGCTTGGATCACTTAAATTAGCCTATCTGGGTCTTAATTTATTAATCAACTCAAATTAGCTCCAATTAATCAATAAGCCTAGTCCAAAGTGACAATTTACAAGCTCCTGTGCAACTTTGCATATTTACCAAAACACACTTACATACTCAAGTGAATAAAGAACCCAACTTTGAAAGCTCGTTTGTTGTGGCAGTTGATCTTTGCACTTTTTAGCATTCAGTGAGTGTTGAGTTGTTTAGTTAGAGAGGTCCTTCTGAGTTGGCACGGGTCCTTTGTGGGTAAAAATATGAAAAAAGCTTGGAAAGCTGCTCCGTTATATATTTTTTGGGCTTTATGGTGGGACAGAAATAGGAGGGCTTTTGACAACTTTGAAAGCACGGATCAAACAATTAAAAACTCTTTTTTGTATATATTTTGAGATTGGGTTAGATTGTACATTGAGGGTGGATCTTTATCATTGTTAGACTTTATGGATTCGGTAGGCTCATGATAAGGTGTGGTAGCGGGTTTTTGTATCTTAATTTTATCCTTTTTTCTTTGTATATGACGTGTATACAACATGTATGCTTTCTTTCTTTTAATACAATTCTTATTTACCTATCAAAAAAAAAAAAAAAAAAACCCAACTAACCTTCATAAACTATGTCATCAAGGAATACGAGGTCAAGCTTAGACCACTTGGACTCATAGGCAAATACTGGTTCTATTATAATCCAATTCCGAAGTTGACTCAACATCCAGAAAGTCAATTGCATTTCAATATCTTACATATATTACAACGAAATACAAGTACTCGGGTTCATGACCTACCATTCACTATATGCAGACTCTTCATGAACTAGTGTTCATAATCTAACAAGGTGAATGTTATTAACCTCTCAAGATTACCTCTACAATCCTTAAGTCTTAAATCCTCTTATCGTGTGATTAACTAACATACTCTAACTCACAAATAGCATATGTCAAGTTCCAGATAAGAAACTACTATGACCACAGATTTTCTGAACACACTTCATTAGTATCATTCAAAGGAATACATTGTCTCAATCTCCATGAAATATCATAGTGTCTCTATTGAGATTCTGAAAATATCTATTGTCATAGGCTTTCATCAATAGTGACCGAATTCATAGGAAATATAAGACCACCATAAGGTCTCACTTGTCGGTCAAAGCTACTACAAACTTTAGCATAAACTCAATATTCTTAAGATTGAAAGAACATACGATATAGCAGCTTGGAAAGGTCATGACTATCTTATAGCCAAAAGTCATGACTCACCATAGGTTTTGTCTAATGTGTAACTATACATACTAATGCATTCACCATGAAAAACTCATCTTGATGACCAAGACCAATCATCCCTCTCCAATTAAAAGCTAGTGCACCACAACTTTAAATGAATTACTTAAGTCCATGAACCACCTATGAACCAATCATCCACTTGCAAGGAACTCATGACTTGGATCTTCTTTGCAACTCTTAATGCATCCAAGTCATGTACAATTCAAAAGATGACCAACTAGAATGCTCATAAGATATAATGCATAAACGGATAGATAAAATAAGAAACAAGAATCTTATTAAGAAAATAAGAAATCTATAAAATGTTACATCATTTCATACTTTTAAGGGCTCTATCATAACATTTATCACTTTTTGATAATTCAAGTCAGTTACAGAAAACTATTTACACTTTAATTATTATGATTTATTCAAATAGGGGAGGTGAATATTAAGGTCTTAACAAACCTTTACCACCTTGGGAATCCAACGCCTTGTTTCCTTACTACATAAAATCTAACCTGTGAGTGTTGTTGAAAGACGTCATCACCACATTATCAAAACTGGTCTCCCCCACCACACAAGCCTCCCTTCCACTTCACTTCTAGTCCTTTGCATTCTAAACCGAATCATACTTTATTACTTACATTGATACATTAATATCAATCACCCTTTAAGAAACTCTTCAATTTATAATTGCCAAAATTTTTTGTCTTAGGGTATTTTTTGTTACCCATATCTTCACCTTTAAACCAACCACAAACTTAAACCCTACTCCAAACCATGTGTATTCTTGGGATATTCCACAATCCATATTTCTTATAATTGTTTTGATTCCTTACTTGGGAAAATTTTCATTTCATGCAATTAGTCTTTCTTAAGCATGATTTTCTATTTAAGACACAAGTATTGTACACTCCATGGGTCAATACCACTACTTTGCATCAATAGGCTTCTTTCATGGAATCATCTCATTTCACCATTCCTTTTTGCCCTTCCCTATCATCTAATCCAATGGAAAAAATTCATCCAACGTCATCTTCTAATCCATGTCCTATTCATATAAGCCTAAGTCACAAACCTAAGTCCCAGGCAATTCATGTAACATTCAAATCATCCATGGAGAATCAAACATAATCTTGATGGTAGCATCTTGATAATCAACGCACTAGTATAGATTTTCACACCACATTTAGTCCTATTTTTAAACCTACAAACATATGCCTAGTGTGCTCTCTACTAGTCACACATGGTTGGCCAATTGGCCAAAATGACATCAAAAATGCTTTTCTCCAAGGCATAGTCATAATGATGTCTACATGAGTTGACTGCCAATCCTATGTGTGGAAACTTAAAAAGGTCATTCATTGCCTTCCTCAAGCTCATGGTGCATTGAACTAAGAGATTTCTCATTATCATACATGATAAGGTGAATCTTTACCTTTTGGTTTATGTGGATAATTCAGTGGTTACAATAAAAGGCCTATAGATATTCATTGCTTCACTTGACTTACACTTCTCACACAAAAGATCCCCGTACTCTCAAAAGATCCCCGTACTCTCAACTATCTTTTGGGAGTGGAAGTTTTCTTTACCAAACTAGGATTATTTCTCTCTTAGCATGCATGTGTTCATAACTTGCTAGAAAAGAAAAATATGCAGGTGCCAAAAAGATGAACACTGCCATGTCCATATCTAATTCAATCACCCTCCATGATGGCACCCCATAGGTGCATGGCACTTTATATCATCAATTTGTTGGAGCTTTGCAATATTTATCACTCACTTGCCAATATACTTAATGCGCTGTCGGTAAATTGTCCTAGTTCATGCACAAGACCTCCACTACTCACTGGACAAGCAACAAAAGAGTGTTACAGATCTCAAAAACACTCTACATCATAGCATCTACCTCCATTGTTGCACACCTTTCCATCACATGGATTTGTTGATACAAGTTGGACAAGAGATAAAGATGGGCGAACATCAACTACCACCTCTGTTTTCTATCTTAGTACCAATCTAGGGAGCTCCAAAAGGCAGAAAACAATTGCTCAATCATTTATTGAAACTAAATATCCTGCAATTGCCTCCAGAGCAGCTGAAGTTAATTGGACGCAACATTTCTCCTCCATGAACTCATGAACTCGACCTACAACTTCCAGAAAAGCATACCATCTATTATGATAATATTGGAGCCACTTCTATTCCAATCTGGTATTCTACTCAAGGATGAAAAACATAGACATTGCCTTTTGTGCTAGAACAAGTGGCAAAGTACCAATTCCGTTTCTCCTATGTCTCTACTTTGTACCAACTAGTGGATGCTTCAACCAAGTCTCTTAGAAAAAACTCTAGCAAGTATGAAGCAAAATTTGGAGTAATTGATGGAAATCCACTCTTGTGGGGGTATATAAGGAAGGAGTTGCAGCTCCCTTCTAGTCAATGCAATCTGATGCTCAATCAGATGCATAAATCTTGGAGCCCACTGCAATCAAGCTCAAATATAATGCATAACTCAAGGAGCTCAAACAAAGAAGGAGCTGTTGCCATTCAATGCAATCATAAGCTCAATCCCATGCATAATTCTAGGAGCCCAAGCTGACTATTCCTTGTGTAGATTTATCCCAGATATTGTCTCTTAAATTATGGCATATTGTATGTCTAGCTGTGTATATATGCACATCACATATGAATAATCAACATGCAACAAGAGATTAATTCACATCAATTTATTTACTCTGTTATATGTGTGGTATATAATCATATTCCAATTTGAAATTTTCTAGACTGTGATTTTCCATCTCATTTTCCCATATTTTTCTATTTAAAATGTTTTTCTTCTTTGAGGACAATAAATAAAGTGGAATATTGAAAAGGTGTAAAACTTCGAAGCATAAATTAGAGATGGTTATGGCACATAGAGTTACCTTTGGTAGCACCAATTTTCCATGAACTGAGAAGCTAATTCAACAGCATCCCATTCTATCCCTCGAGAACCTGAAACAAGACTTTCATCTTGCTTGGTTAACATATGCTGAAGGGCATGGCCAAACTCATGGAAGACAGTTTCAACCTGCTTATGGTGACATCAATTTTCATAAGATTATCTAAATATGCTGCATGAGTTATAAAATTGATAAATATGATTGTTCCATCTCGGAAGATAAAAAAAATTCCAATGATCAGTGAATCATTATAAAATAACCAATATATGACAAATGTTTTATATTTTAAAAGAAAAGACCATATCCTAGAAGCAAAATCCAAAGGAACAGAAAAGGAACATGGTGAGGATTGATGATTGAGATTATTAGGAAGCATAGAATTTTGTTTTATATCTTTAAAAAGTACCTGATGTAATTATATAGAAATAACCAAATGGCACTGATTGCTGGAGTTTTATATGCAATACTCATTTAATCTAGTCAATTATCACTCACATTTGAATTATTAACCTGAAAGCCAGAAGTCAAACTACTGGACCTGAGATGCAGTGTGTTTGTATGTACCTCACGGAAGGTCATAAGACTTGGCTTGTCACCCATTGGTGGTGTTTGATTGCACACTATATGTGCAATAGGCAACCTAGGAGATGCACCATCACATGAAAATGTGCTACCACGACCAAAAACAACATCCATCCATGCCCCACCGCGTTTTTCTGAAGGACGAGCATATGGATCAAAGTAAAAGTATGCTATCGGAATGCCTAGAGAATCTTTGACACAATAAAATTTGACATCATTGTTCCAAACCTGGAGATCATGAACCATATATCATTGGTATGCAAAATGTTCAATGTTATTCGGAATAAATGAGAAATTAAAGAACGAGAACAGATATTAGTATATTACTGGAGCTAGGCCATCTGCTGGCTCAACGTCAATTTCAAACAGCATCTTTGCAAGGTTAAAGAGACCATTTATAACCTTTGGTAATGAGAAAAATGGACGTAACTCTTCCTGTAGATATTAAAACAAGAAAAACATTACTTGAAAGGTTCTCTATATAAAATATTATCTACATTCACTCAGCTAAAAAACAAAATCATAGAATATAAAACATGCTGTAAGTCCAACCTTGATAGAATTGAAGAAGTAAAAATCTGTTGGATGATCCTTAATAAATGCACAGAAAATGGATTAATTGACAAATAATTGGCTCTATAAAAAAAATTTATTAACACATAAGCTATCAACATTTTCATTTCCTATCCATGTAAAGTTGATTAGAACAATAACATAAATAGAAAAAGGAGGAAAAGTAGAGGTAAACAGCCTTGCAGATTCCTGTTAATGCAATGAGATCCCAAGTCATCAAAAAACTACTTTGTAGTAGTCACTTCATTTTCATTTCTACTTGCCTGAATCAGTTTAAACTCCATAGAAAGATCATCAGAGACATTAAGGATTGCTCTAATGTGTTTCCAAAATGAATCACCATTGAGGATTTAAAAGTAAAATTTTAATGCAGAAAGAACAAATACATCCAATTCTTTTAGTTTGTGTGAATAGAGCTGCACTCTCCTTCATGGAAATCACACCTAGAAGTCAAAACTAGGGAATTCATCCAACCAGCCTAGCATGCAGATTTTGTTAGTTCCACAGTCAAAAAATCAGTCTGGCATATTGATGCAGAAAACCTGATAGAAATAGTTACTTGAACTCCAGAAAACTTATAGTATTTACTATTTGGAAACTGGAAGTTTTCCTGGCAGCAGTCAATGCATCTTCTTCAGCAAGAAGCAAATACCAGTAACCATAGTTAGCTTGCCCAAAAGGACTTTTTTTGGTGGCAAAAATCAGAAAATGATTTCCCCCCTACCAAAGATTAAAAGAGCATAAGAACACCAGTGACAAGGAACTTCATCTAAATTGCAAATGGGCCAAAATAATTTATAACATCCAAATCATGCAAAATCAAGATGAAATCGGTCTTCTGAGCTGATGAAGACCATAGATATGGTATCTACCTCAAAAAAAAAAAAAAAAACTTAAAAAGTTAGAAAGAACTAAATCAAACTCTACTAGGCCATCTTTCCATTTGAATAAATTTGGAATAGCAAGGGTGATGAAATGGTCAAATTGCTCTGTGCAGCACTATTCCTCAAAACTTGTTTGTAGAAACTTCTTCCCTTCATAGGTTGTTTACTTTTCTTAAGATACTTCCCTTGACAAGATTTCAACAAATGATCAAAATGTGAAAGCCATCATATGGTTGCATCATGTGCGGGACATACCCCTTTAAAGGATATATTTTCAAATAGTTTAGAAGAATGAGAAATATTCATGTAACCATATTCTTATTTTCATTTTTCATCAGTCTCCAAACTTAAAGGAGCTCAACTAAACCTCTAGTATATTCATGCTTGGTGCAGGTTACTCTAGGTACACTCTCAGCAGTTTACAGCTCATGATAACCTTCTTTTTTCTATATAGGCTAGCTTATATTTCATGAACATGGGGTTATCCCTCTTTATATTTCATAGCATACATATGTTATTCACAAAATGAGTATGTGTATGTGCATGTGTGTGTGTGTGTGTGTGTGTGTGTGTGTGTGTGTGTGGGCACATAGAGAGAGAGAGAGGGAGAGAGAGAGAGGTGTACCTCATTTATATCATACTTCAACTCACGGAGTCTCTCACCCCAGAAGTTGATGTCCCACTGCTTCAAATCATTAGCCTCTATAGCATCTTGAGCTTTAGCTAAATTTTCAAGGTCTTCCATGTCTACAAATCATAAAAAACCAATCAAACTACCAAAACCTTGTTTGAAATAAGATTCTTTTGGCCAGAAAAATAATTATCATGAGGTTTGATCTTGTCTGTCTCTCAAAAGAAAATCCCACACTCCATCAGCCCCAACTATTACCCCTAAAACAATTGCCAGGTAGATAGTTGATGGTCATTTTAATACTTCTTAGATATGGGTGCTAGTGCTGATTCCCAAAAAAGTAGCATATTTTTTGTTCAAGAAATTGCATAATTTCCTAAGTATTGTAGCTTGTGTTTAGGCTCTTAGGGTTTAAGTAGGAACTTACCAACTACTCTAGTTGTTTTGGAATTAGGTTCGAGTCAAAATAAGTCCTAGGTTGCATCTCTATTAGGAGTTTTGGGTTACACTCCCTATCCTTTTACATAGTGATAATTTTTCCAATGAACCTGGTAAGTGGGGTTCATTAACTTTTGTACATTGTAAATGTCTATCCACTTTGTATGGTCTCTTGGCAAAATATCAAGAAAAATGATGAGGTCTGAGAATCATAAGGGTTCCGGAGCTCCCAAAGAAAATGAAACCAAACTACATATCTATTTGAATAACTGTAATTATTTTCTACCATAGCCAGATGCCAGATAATTAAAGCATGAATAACAGAGTATTGAAAATCTGTGGCTCAGGATTTTCTCTCTTAATAAATGAATGATGGCATAAAACATGGAGAACTTGAACAATTTGAGCCATTACAGTTCTAAGTTCTGAAAGGCAAAATACCAACTTATGACTATAAGAAAAATAAGATTTTCCACTGTAACATTCTCATATGTAATATTAAAATGCAAAAAGAAAAATTAGCCAAATACAGTGATATGTGAATGAAAATTTTCTTCATGTAATTTTTCTCTTCAATAGATCAAAAGTCCAATAAAATTATGTATCAGTATTCCATTCAAGCTTCCAAATAGCAACCAGGCAGCACGCTACCTTGAATTGCGGCATTCCAAGAAGCACTTCGAAGGTCCTCTATAAGCTCCTCTGCTTTATTTATGGTAGCCATTTTCATTTCCATGCTTACCTATGATAAACTTCTGTTAAGTCTCTAAAATAAGAGCACAGCAAACTGTAAACATCATACCTCAGCATAATTATTGTAGCCAAGAAGCTTTGCCTTCTCCAATTTAAGCTTCAAAATTCTTGCAATAATTGGTGTGTTATTGTGATCTCCACTTGATGCACGAGCAACATAAGAACGGTATACTTCTTCACGTAAAGATCGATTCCGTGCATGTTGCATAACAGAGCGATAGCTTGGAGCATCCAACGTAAGTACCCATGGCCCATTTTCAGCTGTAGCATCTTTATGTCCCTAATATGATCATGGATATAAAGCTATAAGAGAGAATGAAAGCCAATGTAAAATGATGAGGAAATAACTTGACTAATACAAAAAAGTAATATCGTACAGAAAAATTTTAACATGATATACCTTGGACAATGCCATTTCTGCAGCCATTGCAAGTGCAGTAGCAGGCAACCCTTCAATGTCTTTCTTATCTGTGATTAATTTTTCAAACTGCTTTGTGGAGTCCAAAATATTTTCCTCAAACTTCTGTGATAGCTTTTCCAACTCCTGCAAATTAATCCAGAAGGATAATTTGTTCCACAAAATGAGAAGAACAAGCACTAGGTCATAAACTTCACTTGAAAAAATTATTTTGCACAGCCTATAAGTTGTCATTGAATTTCTTCAATAAAAACTAATGGTCATTTCAGTTCAATTTTTTAACATAAGGATGTCTTAATTAATCTTTTCAAATTTAGTATATTGTGCTGTTTCAAATATCCATTTTTTTAACAAATTTAATATTTTTAATTATTAAACAAATTTACTCTTCTTTATGTTGACATGGAAAATATAGATGGGCTTTCCATCCCAGGACCTCCTACCCCTCATTTCTCATAAACCTAGAGAGATTGATATCTTTGTTTCCATCTTTTCTTTCCCATTTGAAACTTTTCTTTCACTACTTTGAGCATTCTCTAATGCATCTGATTTCACTATGGTCTCTCCTCCAGTTGACCCCCTCCCTCTCCACCCTCACCCTAAAAAAACAAAGAAGAAAAAAACCAAAGAACCTTATTCTTGAGTTTGAAAAAAAATTATTTGATTGGCATATGGGCTCAGAAAATTTGCCTCTTAACTTTTTGGTTTACAGATAACATTTATTCAAGTGACCAATTTATCTGAACTTGAAGATTAAATGAAAAAACAACCAAATATGATTGTAAAATATTTCAATTGAATTGACTTCTTGATGTTCAGATTCAAACAAAAGAAAACTCATTGATGTTGATAATTTTTCTATATCAAGAATAACAAAACGAAGTTACATCAGCATTGAGAATACACAATCTAAACTTAAATCATTGAAAGGATAAACCTGGTTTAGTGCTCCAAAATTCCTTCTTCTTTTCCTTAGCTTTACCTTTTCTAGTCACTTATTGATTTAAAAGCTCAGTAACTAACCTGTTGAATTTCATTGAAGTATTCTCTTTTATTATCTTCAAGAGAAACACCATTAAGAACTGCCTCCTTTATTTGAGCTGCCATGATACATAGATCTCTTCATCACAAGAATTATCAACCAGCACAAGCTGAATATTTTCATGTACCATTCAAATGTGTCGCAAACACATTTTTTCTTTTTTAAGTTTCCATAAATAGTGTAGCAATCACATAAATTGTAAAGATCAAGATATATACAATGTGAATTTAGTCCATTCATTAGTCACATTTATATCTTTTGGAGGCAAAAAAGGATGTAGTTAGCATTCACCATAGGACAACATGTCATTGCTTTTAAAATAGGCTACACACAAGATTTGTGAGGTAAATGGGAACCCAAGGTTCAAAATCGAAAAGACCAGCATGGCTAAACAGAAACAGCACTGGCAGCGAATGGGGGTTGGGTTGGGTTGAGTTAGTTTAGTCTGATTCAAAATTGTCCAAACTGAAACCCTGCTTTCTAACTAGTTTATGCTAAGAACTACCTGTTTAAAACATAGAAGCAATGCATTGAAATAATTAAGAAATTTATAGTCATGTTTAACTAGAACAAAATAGGTCTAAACAGAATCAGAGCTTGGGAGAGAACCAGACCAAGCTTCATAGGGACACATGACTAGAAAATTGAATATGACAACTGATGCAGTGAAACTGGTACCACATGGGCACCCGTAGCATTTGAAAAGACAAAGATGTTTCAAATTTAGTTTTAAGCTTCATTGTTAATTCTATATCAATATTTTCATGGTTTTTTTTATTATTTTGATAAATTTTAAAATAAGCTCATTGAGTACATTACAATGTCCATTCTTTCTTATCCTTGCCTTCCCTAGCTATAGCAGAGTCATAAACCTTATTAAAATTGCATCATTAGCACCTTCACTTCCCAATCTTGAAGCCACCTCGCAAAATTCCTTTAAAAAGTTATAATTAAGCTCCAAAACTTTTCATGTAACCATGAAAACTCTAGGGATATTGAGAAGCTGAAACTAGAACAGGACAGGAGTGGTCAGAGATTGAAATCCACTGTTCTGGACCAGTGACTTTTATTAATGTTTCTTAAGACTGCTTGTAATTAACCTTTTTTTTCTCTTTTTGTCTAAGGAATTAATTCTGTGAATTAAAGCTCATTTTATTAGTCTCCAACTTTAATTGTCTTGCAGTTTTTTCTTATTCTCTACTATTTCTTTTGTTAGAGATCATCACTGATGAAAGTTTGCACCTATTTCAGCAATTGGCTGGTGGATTTAATCAATCTCATTGCATAATTTTTAAGCCCCATTATGTAGGAGCATGTGATGATTGACAAAACCACAAAACTTGAAGGAATCTCATACAAAAGCTACAGAATAAGGCAAGACGCAAAATCAAAGAGATTTTGTGATGTTGTGGTGATAACATTTTGAGCAACTGACAACCCTTTAAAGTGCTAAATTTAGCAACATTCTATCACAAAAGGGATATTGTAATATTGTATGAGCTCTAAAATCCATGAAACTAAGAAACAGTTAATTTGAAAAGAAAATAATGATTTTCCCCACACCATAAGCAAGCAAATATTCTGAACCAAAACAAGGTACCACAATCACAGATAACCAAGTAATACCTCTGTCAAAGTTTTAGGAGGTAGTTAGGATGTTTTATTTTTCTATTAAATAAAATCTGAAGTTAGTAATTCAGATTGTAGTTAGGGGGTTTCCTATTTTTATGCAGTAGTTAGATTTCCTATTTTACAGCTGAATTGGTTATAGAGCTGGTAACTAGTTCCTGCTATATATCTATGTACTCATATTTTATGAGATTCAAAAAGAACAATTACTTTTCTTCTCAAAAATTACAACCTCTTATAATGCAAACAAGTTTAACTAACCTTCCACAATGCGCTTACGAGCATCATTCAGAGCTTCCCAATCTGAAGATTCTCGAATAGCTCTGAATGCATTATAAATGGGTTTGCTTTGGCCCAACCTGAGCTGAAATTCAACCTTTGCTGGCTGTAGACAAAACAATTCAGGTGGAAATTCAACAACATTGAAGACATCGTCTTTATTTCATTTGTGGGCACTAAAAATAACACAGACCTGAACTTCTTCTATGGCAGATCGCAGCTCAGGTGAGTCCTTCACAGAATTGAGATGATTCACAATTCCCCAAACAACAGACAATCTATCTATGATCTTTTCCAATGGTTCAACCAATTTAGGCCATGTTGGCTCAACTGTAGTCTCCAACTCAACCAAATCACTCTCCTGCACTCTAGAAATCACATATTACTTCACAATAGATGTAAAATTGATGAACATAAAAAATAAAATAAAATAAAAACAGAGGAAAAGGAAGAACAACAATTCTTCATTTAGTTTTGAGAAAATGCAGGAAAAGAAACTGAAACTTTGACTTTTGTGAGTTTTTCTATACTGATCACTGAAAGAGCACAAAACTCAGTGTCAACTGACTGCTTACCTGAGGAGAGACTCCCCCACAGCAAGCAAACAAAGTTAGTTGAAAATGGAGCGCAGTACAAAGTAGAATTTCCTGCCCTCCATTCGATAGGAAACAAGCACATGGGCAAATACGGGAAACCAAGATCGAAACTTTCTTGGAAAAAAAAAGACAAAAATCCCATCCAACTAAATCTAATGCAAGTATGTAGCTCAATTAAGGTGTCTTTATGTTGAGAATGAGGCTGTTGCCTATTGGGGTCTAGCCCCATGTAGAATAACCCAATAAATATTTTTTTGGGCTTTGGCTTTATTAATTTTATGAGTCTATGTGGCAGTTTTTCTCATCAGATTTTTTAACAGAGCAGTTTTTTAGGGTTTTTTTCTTCTCTCCTATGTTAAAAAAGAAGAAGAAAAAACACATTGGATTGTTTTATGCCTTTGTTGATCAATAATTATTTCCATATCTCAAAGAATGTGCCATGGTGGGAAGAACACTGCTTCCCAACATTTCCGTTTAGAAACTCAAATAACATAAAACTACTCGGTTGAATACAAATATTTAGCTCAATCCAGGTAATTTTTTTATTATGTACAAGTGAAAACAAAACATAGCACAAAACTCAAATTTTTTTTTCTATTTTCCTTAATTTTCTCATCAACAAGCCCGAAGTAATCACAAGGTGAAGCTTAGCACACAACAGAATAAGAAATGCTCCGATCTACTACCCAGAAAATGTGGAAAATAAATGAAAAATAATTTTTGAAACATGATGAGAGTTCTCACAAATTAAAATCCAAAACATAGTAAAACACGATGCTCAATATTTTCACTTCTTTCCTTCTTTTTTTCTTTTTTTCTTTTTTTTTTCTCTCTCAGTTTTCCCAGGAACCAAACAGAAGATAATCTGAAAACGGAAAATCAGAGCCAACGCTCCGTTATACTACTTATAAATCATCCAATGGAACTAAATATTTCGGCCTCATGTCAGTTTCTCGTAATTTTCTCTTCTTCTTTTTTATTTTTTTGTTTTTTGTTTTTTGTTTTTTGTTTTTTCCTCAGTTTTCTAAGCAAACAAAAAGAGGATAATCGGAGAATACAGCTCACCAGTTTCGCTAAGAGCGATCGGAAGGCGGGACGGATGTGTTTGGGTTCGATCACATCGAACGGTGGAAAAACGAAATCTTCCAACAAAGGATTGCGTTCGGCCGCCATGGATTCGTCTGAGAAGAGGTTGGAAGCTGTAAGTGGAAGCTGAAATCAACCCGCTTCAAGACAGTCAGACTCTTCAAAAGTTTGACTCTCAGGACTTTTGGAGGCCTTCCACTCGAACAGTTACAAACGGTTGATGTTCTGTGAGACTGCAGCCAGCTTGAGACATTTTTAATATTCATTATTATTATGTCATAATCGGAAAATCCCAAGTGATCGATCCCAATACCATCACTTGGTGGGTTATTCCTTGAATTCATGCTTTGGGGAAGGAAGTAATGAATATAAGGGCATGGGGCATTCCTTGCCTACGTACACTTTGATGCTTTTTTTTTTCTAAGAAAAATTATAATATTAAATAAAATTATTTATAAAATTATTTAAAATTAAATAATTAAATTTTTTTTCATTTTCAATATATTCATAATTAAATATTATATATATTTCCTTTAATAAAATTTAAAATATTAATATACTTATGATAAATATTAGTAGTCATGAGTTCAAATTAGAGTAATATACATATAGTATGATATTTAAAAATAAATAATAAAAAATAGAAATAAAGAATAAGATGTTAGATATGATTGATAATAATATGAAAAGGATGATAAAAACCCAAGATGATTGTACTAATAAAAGGAAAGTAATGTAAAATATAAAAACAAATTATATAAAATAAAAATAACTAATTAATTTTGAATGGACTAATACAAGCATTGAATTATTAAAATATTAGGCCATAATTTTATGGGACACTACTAGAAGATCACATCATGAGATAATCCTTCTAAAAATAAATAAAAAATAAAAAAAGGATATTTTAATATAATTGTAATAACAAAAGGACTCCACTCTTCAAGGATATTTCTAGCTATATATAACATACATAGTAATTTTTCAAACATATAAAAATTTTACTTTCTTTTTTGCTTAGCAATGGAGATGAATCAAAACCAGCTTGTTCAATGGAATCATCATGGGTAAGGTGAAAGGCATGCATAGTTTAACTTTTTATAGTAAGGTATCAAGTTTTTTCCTATTGAAAAAGAATTAATTTTATTTTTCTTGAAAAGAAAGATGATGAATCAAAGCTTACCGATGAACAACATTCAAGAAGTGAAATATACTTTATTCCCTCAACCTATCACATGCTTTACACTTTATCCACTTGTTTTCAAAATTTACTAACTTACCTTTCAAATTTCTTTAAGAGTAACATTACACCTTTTTTGTTAGACGAAGTTACTTTCAATAAACGAAAATGTCACATGTTCTACACATAACTTAATAAGTGAGGGTAAAATTGTTATTTAAAAGATTTAAAGCCCTAAAACCATTCTAGTCTTTATTCTTCTTCCTCTAAAAACCCAAAAACCTTTTTATTTGAAGTTTGAATTTTTTCCACTCCCACTTTCACCTTTTATTTCTTCTTTTGCTGCCATTTTTCTTTATAAAAAAAGATTGATAAAAATATATAATGAAATAGTAAGGCTATGTTTGGTTCTCGGAAAATTTAAGGGAAAATGCGAGGGAAAGAAAATACAAAGGAAAAGTAGAAGGAAAGAAAAAGTGAAAAAAAATAAAAAAATAGATTAAAAGTTGATAAATTATTTTTTTTGTTACTTCAAACTCATTTTATTTATTTTAACTCATCAATATAAAGATTAAATAATTTAAAAATACATAAGTTTTTAATTAATTTTAATTATATTTTATTTTCTTTGATATTTTTCATAGGACAACCAAACATGAGAAAATTATTTTCCTTATCATTTTTTTCTTTCCTTTATACTTTCCGGGAACCAAACATAGCCTAAAGATTTTCTTATAATATCATTATTTTTCCTCTTCTGTTGTTTTTTTCCACCACCATTATGCCATAGATCTACTCCCAGGCATTCATATCTAGGGCACCTTGATTTAACATGTTTCTTGATTTGAGAAACTCGCGAAGCATTGTCTTGATGAAATCGATAACACAAGTCATTCCAAATTTTGACAATAGTGGAAATATACAACAAACTATCAATTGTATCTTGAATGAGAAGCTAAGAAATCACAATACTATTGCAACGGGTCTAAATACCCAAAAAAGATTATCGGTTGTTGGTTGAAAGATGTTTCCATCAACAAAGCCAATCTTGTTCTTGGCCATAAGAGTTGTAGTCATGGCATGACTCCAAGAGTTATAATTTGATCCTATAAGCTAATTCGAAATGAGAGTAAGACCTACGCAATCTGCACTATGCAAGAAATAAGGATTGCATGAATCCTCCATGGGAGACAAAAATGAGGTCCCCATGATTTGCCAATTTGCAGCATTTCTCACCATCAACTTAGAAGAAGGAAAGAAAGAGGGTGCGGGAAAGTAACAACAGATTCATTGCTCTGATACCATATTAAAAAGTGAATAGAAAAACTTATTTATATTTCTTGTTTAAAAAAGAGCAATTCAAAGGAGAATATACGGAGGAAAAAAAAACATTTTGTTACCTATGGTAACTGCTTTCCAACTCACCATAACAACACAAAAAAAAGAAAAAAAAACAAAACAATAAGCAAAAATTCTAACTAATTTAATATTGGTGGATATTTTGCTGAGTAAAGTTTAGTTTTTCTATTTCTTGGGAAGTAAATAATAAAAAATGACATATTTGAGCTTTCATATACTTTCTTGGCAACCAAATAGAGGGTTGCTTTAAAATGGGTGTTGTTTGAATGTTCAATACCCTATCGTGTGTGTGTGTGTTTTTAATCGTTTTTTACTAGGCATTTGACAATACATTTTTATAATTTGTAGTTGAAAATAAAAACTCAATTCTTAATTAATTTAAATTGAACTCAATAACCAAAAATTCATTTAATTATTCATTAGAAGAAAATGAAGAATTTGAATTCTTGCTAAAATATAACAATTTTAAATTTGATCTACTTAAAAAAAATGAAATGAGAAAGAAAAAGATGAATATATATATATATATATATATATATATATATATATATATATATATATATATATATATATATATATATATATATAATGGTTGAAAATATAAGAAACCACTAACATTCAATTAATTTTGAATGAGGTAAATTATTTTAATTTTTTATTATTTTGAAATTTTATTTATTTTTATGCATGGTTAATTAACGAATTATATTTTTAATTATGTAATAGTAAGAGATAAAGAAATGGGTGGATTAATAAAAATGTTGAATTCTTAAATATTAGAGTAAAAATGGTTAAAACGCTAGAGGATCATAGAATCATGGAGACTTTTTTCAATATGGGTATAATATATTGGTTAGAAACTACTACAAGAGGGTGCATGTTAGGAGATCATAATCTTTTGAAAAATAATATATTGGTCTTAGTCCCATATGGGGTAGCCCATCACTAATATTTTATTTGGGCTTTGTCTTTATTTAGTTTATGAGAGTCTACGTGGCGCGGTGTTTACAAAATCATATTTGATTACTTTATGCTTTTGTTGATCAATGATTATTTCCATATCTCTAAGACGGCGCCAAGGTGGCAAGAACATAATTATTCCCAACACTTTCATTTATTAGGAACTCAAATTACATAAGCCTACTCCGTTGGATCCAAATATTTTGCTGACGTGGTGTTTATTTTTTATTTTTTTATTTTTAATTTTAAATTAAAATTAAAACTAAATAATGTTTAATAGTATTAAAAATTAAATTGTTTATTTTGTAATATTTTATTTTTATTAAATATTTAAAAATAAATAAAAATCAATATATTCCTTTTACTTTTCGAAAAAGCTAAAATATTTTAAATAAATAATAATTTAGAAAAAGAAAAACAAACAATTTAAAATATGAAAATAAGTTATTTTTAACAAAAAGTTAAAAAATATAAATACCACTCCGTCCAATTAACTTTTTCTATTATGCATAGATGAAAACAAGATAAAACTCGAAAATTTTCTCATCAACAATCTCGAGAGGATAAAGAGTGGATTTAATTTGTTGTAATATGATGTTTAAAATTATCCTTTAACCAATCAACTTACAACGAACATAATAAAAATATAGGAAAACAAATCTAAATAATGGATGAAATGAAGTTCATATTAGTTAACGGGATTCATAAATATTCCTTCAAACTTTTGGTTGATACGATATAACATGGGATAAGATAAAATAAAAAATAAAAAATGAGATATTATATGATATCCCATATTTAGTTAGTAATAAGATAGGATTAGGGATAAGATAAGTGATAAGAACCTAATATGAAATATGATAAATGGTGGGATGTATTATTATTATCAATTTTAGATAGGACTCATGACATGATAATGATATGGGATATACATATCTTAATATCAAAAATTTATTTTTTATCAATGTTTTATTTTTTTAGTATACTTATTTTAAAAAATAATTTTTTTATTATAAATTAAATCTATGATTAAAAAAGAAAAACAAAAAAAAATATTTATAAAATACTATTAATATATGATATAGAAATTATTTTTATATATTAAATAATATAATATAAATTTTTTTATTTGTAAAGTTTAAATATTTTAATCATGAATATTATTAAGCATAACAAAATTTCATTTTTTTAAATAGAAAATATTTGAATGTGATATTATTTTTGTTTTGAATATTGAAAATAATATATATTTCATATCATTTTTTTATTTATTTTACAAATTAAATATAAATATAACATAACATATTTCACCTAATATGCTATCTTAAAATATCATGTCTATAGACTATGTATATCCAAGAATATTATAGAAATCATATCCTATGATATGCATATCGCATTCTATCATATCACGTCAATCAAACGTAATCATTTTGATAACTTTAAAGGACTAAACAATGGTCATAAATTGTTTTTGGGATTCTAGTGGGTCTCCATAGGGAGTGGATGACACCTGATCAACTCTGGTAAAAAAACGCACTCTTAAGTTAAACTATCCATTCACGTAAAAATAAAAAAAAAAACAAAAATAAAAAACTATATATATATATATATATATATATATATATATATATATATATATATATATATAAGAAATGGTGATAATTAAATTAAAATAAGAATTTTATGACAACTGAAAAAGAAAAGGTTGAAGATATAAAATAATATAAATAATTAATTAATTTTGAATGGATTAATAAAAGCATTGGAGTATTAAAATATTGGCCATGATTTTAGGGAAACTATTACGAGAACACATTATGAGATAAATATCCTTAAAAAAAGGACTCCTCTTTAAAAAGGATATAAAGGATATTTCAACTAACAACATAATCCAAGTATTTTAGTTGTAGTAAAATAGAAACCTTTCCCAATGCAACACGTCTATATCAACTTTCTCTCTCCGTCAACCTTTCTACCTATATATAACCTACATACTAATTTTTTAATCATACAAAAAATTTATCTTCTTTTTCGCTTTGGAGCAATGGAGGCGAATCAAAACCAATTTGTTCACTGGAATCATCAAGATGAAAGGATGGAGATGAACTACTTTGGAGCAATGGAGATGAACTTGGGAGCAACGGAGATGAATCAAAACCATGTGCAGGATGAAAGGTCGGAGACGAATTTTAGAGCAATGGAGATGAATCAAAACCATGTGCAAGATGAAAGACTGAAGATGAATTTTAGAGCAATGGAGATGAATCAAAACCATGTGCAAGATGAAAGGTTGGAGACGAATTTTAGAGCGATGGAGATGAATCAAAACCAACTTGTTCAATGGAATCATTGTGGCCAAGATGAAAGAGATGCATGCTTTCGCTCTTTACCGCCGGGTGTTAGGTTTCGTCCCTCTGAGATAGAATTAATTTTATTTTTCTTGAAGAGAAAGATGATGAATCAAAGCTTACCGATGAACAACATTCGAGAAGTTAATCTTTATCAATATAGCCCTCAAAAACTATTTGGTATGTAGTACTCGACTGATTTCTCTTTTATAAAAAGATGATCTTATCTTGATTTTTATACTTATTTTGACACTCAAACTTGTTGACTTATATGCAGAGATGTTCCAACTAGATGTAAATGAGAGGTGGTATTTCTTTACTCCAAGAGATAGGAAGTACCCAAATGGGAATAGACCCAACAGAACTGCAGGTGATGGATTCTGGAAGGCTAGTGCGCGTGATCATACCATCACCATGGATGATAACGAGACGATTGGATACAAGAAATCATTAGCTTATCACGAAGGAAAGCCTAAAAATGGAGTGAAAACAAATTGGTTAATGAAAGAGTATAGACTCTCAAAGACAGAATTGGATATGTGGGTTGTATGTGAGATATACAAAAAATCAGAAAAATCAGAGATTGTTAAGCCACATCATCAACACAACACAACTGTTGATGATGGTGGACAAGGCTTCCTATCTGACTATGGTGATCAAAGGTTGTCATACGGTTATGGGGCGGCGGTACCCCAGTATGTGGAGGACCTGAAGTTGGAGCCTCAAAACCCACTGCAGGAAGTTTTGCATCCGGGTTTCTATGCCTGGAATAATGCCTCAGCATCAACGTAGTTTCACTGGTGAAGGTTTTCCCAGAGAGTTTGTACAGGAGGGGTGCATCCGCGAGCTCCAACAGCATCTAATCATCAAAGCCAGCCGCATATGCCGTGGGTCACTCGCCGCTAATACTCTCACTCTCTAGTATATATCTATTCTAAGTCAGCATTCTTACTTTGGCCTAAAAGTGTAGTAGAAACTATTAGTTGAATATGAAAAGTTGAGTGTCATTTTATATATATTGTCAAATGAGTATGTGAAAGCAAACTTTTTCCAAAATAAGATTACTGCTTCGGTCCTACAAGAAGATACAAAACCCAAAAATAAAGAAAATGTTTTAATGGAGTATGTCCCGTCCAACGCTGTTGTTGCGAGAAATTTCAGAAGGTAACTATGTTGTGCCTTCGAAGGGAATCTGAACTCGTGGAGAGTTGAAGTCCATGGGTTCATGAAGGGTTTTAGTATCTTGGATTTACCTGTTCTTGAAGCTGTTTTCTTCTCGCTTGTGGTCTTTGTCTTAGGCATAGGTAGCTTTTGTTGGCATTGGTTCTATGCCTACTTGCATACCCTTAATTGGGGTTGTACAAATGATCATGAATTTTCTTTCTATTTATTTGGTTTTTTTTATAGTTATTTAGTCTATCGCGCTTGTTTGACATTAATTTTAAAAAATATTTTTAATATTTGTAACATTTGAAAGTAACTCTTTTGATAAAAAATTTTAAGTGCTAAAAAGGTTAAAAATGTATTTGACAGTGATTCTATGAAGCATTTCCTACATCTTTAATAAATTTTCAAGTGTTAAAAAACTAAAAATGCGTTTGGGAGTGATTTTAAAAAACATTTATAATATTTCCAATATTTGAATAATGAAAATTTTCATGTATTAGAAATATTAAAAATGCTTCATAAAATTACTATTAAATGAACTCTAAAAACACTTCGTAAAATTATTGTCAAACACACTTTAAAAGCATTTTCCAAAATTACTATCAAACGAATTTTTAATCCTAATGAAACACTTTATATTTCCACACATCAAATTTTATGACAAAAATAACTATTAATTAAATAACCAAAATAACCTTAATATTAGCATTATCCATAACTATACTTTAAGGCATGCTTAAGTGTATTTGAAGCTATAATATCATACATGCTTAAGTACATTCTAAAATCACTGTTAAACACACTTTAAAAATGTTTTATAAAATTACTATCAAACGAATTTTTAATCATAATGAAACATTGTTTATATTTCCGCACATCAAATTTTTCTATACTTCCAACTAAATTAAGAATTTTTTTTATGACAAAAATAACTACTATCTTTACAACATTTTTTTTTACATCAAAATTTATATAAATCATAGACACTAAAATATATTCACTCGAAGAAATGATTTTGCCTCACGGTTTGTGGGAAAGAAGAAAGTAGGTATGGAAGATAATAAGAATGAAATTTCAAATATGCTTAAAAAAGAATTTAGGTGGATGTGATATTAGTATTAATGTTTTGAAGTGGAATTATAAATAGAATGGGTGAGTAGAGTGGTCATGAGGGTACAACTATAAGTTCTCCAAATGAAAATGCACCTACGAATTTATTAAAAATTTGTAAAATTATCTTGACCCTCTCTCATGAGTCGATACAGAAGTAAATTGATTAAAAAAATTATGATAAGTCATTGATTCATCTAGTATTTAGATATATGATTTATTTACAAATTTATTAGATCGAAAATTTATGATATTTAAAAATTTATAGATCCAATATCACATTCAATAAAGATTTATGATACATGTACGTATTGGGTGTACTCAATGTATTTTCATGTTATTTTTTTTATTAAAAATAATTATAAAAATATTATAAATTTCTTTTATCATTATTAAAATATCGGTTTCCAAATTAAAAAAAAAAAACTTTTTGGATGAAAATAATATTTTGTTATGGAATTTTTTATATTTAAAAACAATTTTTTTGTCATTGTTTAAAAGTAATATTTTATTAGAAAATTTTTCATGTCTAGAAATAATTTTGTCATGAAAATTTTTTTATACTTAAAAATAATCTTTTAGTATGATTTTTTAATTTTATTTTTATTTTTTTTACTTAAAATTAATATTTTGTCATGAAATTTTTTCGTACCTAAAAATTTTCTTTTCCAACCAATAGTTATTTGTTCTTGAAAGTAATCGTTTCACCTGCATCAATTTTCCTTCTTTTTTTTTTTTTTTTAAACCATAAACTATCAATTTTTATTTTTTTAGTATTGTCAACCACAAAATGACAAATAAAAGGATTGTAAAAAGAATAATCAAAATTAATAAAGCTGAATTGAATATTATCCAAAAAGGTTCCCACTTGGCTGGAGGTTTGGAACTCAGAGTCTCACATCACGAGCCTCCTGCCCAGAGATGCCACTCGCTCCATCCTCTTCTCCGCATCTTCTTCAATTCCCTGTCTCCTCACCTGCTCACCGCCTCCTCCTCTTCTCTGACCTCACCTGCGCCACATTCTTTCGCTCCTCATGGCCACCGCCATTTCCGATCTCCTTGAAGAAGGCCAATTCCTTCGTGTTTCCGATCTCCGTCCGGAGGGAGAAATGCTTCTCCAAATCAACCGAGGAGGATCTCCTGAGCGATTCGGAAACCCAAACAGGCGGAAACGACGACCGCCCGGCCTCTGTGGCTACCACTGGTGGTTCGCAGAGGATCGCGGCGTCGTCCACTGATTCTCTCTCTCTTGGAATTCGTGAGCCGGTCTATGAGGTCAGGAAGAATGTTTTTGCATTTCTGCTTTTTCGGATTTTTTATGATGGTTTGTTATTGCTGCTTGCTTTAGGTGGTAGAGGTGAAGTCGGATGGGAAGGTGTCGACTAGGAAAATCAACCGAAGACAGTTGTTGAAGTCAAGCGGTGAGTAAAAATATTTTCAATAAAGTTTGTGGTTTTGTTCTCAGTAGCATCACTAGGGTGATGAAATCAGAATTATCTTTTGCATGTCAATCCAATCTGATTGGTACATAAATTCGATGCCAAACAAATGCTTACTCTGTACCTTTATTTTATTTTTATTTTTTATTTATTCATAATGGTCAATTGCCTGATGAATCTTTAGAATTTGCATGACCTGTCACAGCTACATCTGATTTTTCTTTTCTTGTTTTTATCTTAAGGACTTCGTCCTAGAGATATACGGAGCGTGGATCCATCACTGTGGTTGACAAACTCAATGCCTTCTTTGGTGGTATTATGTCATCTTCTTCCGTGTTAGTCTGTTTGTTTCCTTTCTTTGTTTATGTTAGCTGTGCCTTCTGACTGTGCTTATTGATATGAAAATTTTACCTTTAAGAATGGACTTCATAGTGGATGATAATTTTGTGATGAATTGGTCTTTGTAATTGATTATTCTATGCAATTGCTCATAAAGTTTAGAAAGGGTTGTCATTTATTTTGTTTGTATTTTTCTCCAACATACCCATTAGATATCCAATGGAAACTTTCTGATCTACTTGATTAGGGGAGTTAAATTCTAAAAATTCAACTGAACACTGAATAGAATGCCTCTTGATAATATCCTTGATTCATTGTAAAATTGCTCTGAAGATGAAACTGTGGAGTTATTTTTTCCACTCCCAAATATAATAGTATGACCATTTGTGACTTTTGGGAAACAGGTCTGGTGCGATTTCTATTTAATCCTGTTTTCTTATGTAATTGAAACCTAATTTTTATTTTCTTATTTTTTATTTTTTATTTTTTTATAGGCAAAACTTAGTTCTTGAAAAATTTAGTACCGGATTCTGGCAAAAATTAAATAGTATAGGTGCAGAACCTTGTCTCATAGGCTGAAATTTGTGTTATACTTGACATTGTTTCGGTTTTGGTGATTCATGTACTAGGTCCGCGAGCATGCTATACTATTAAATTTGGGATCATTGCGAGCAATAGCAATGCAAGAGAGTGTCTTTATATTTGACTATAATCGGTAATCACTGTCTCTTAGACCAGAAAATGTTTTTATCATGTGACCTGTATTGTTTTATTTATTTTTTTATTTAGTACCAAATAATCAGATTAAACTATAAAATTAGTTAACTTTGCTACAATTATTGATCATTTTCAGTAAAGGAGGGAAAGCTTTCATGGATTCGTTGTTGCCTCGCTTGAACCCTAAAAACATGAACGGTGGACCATCAATGCCATTTGAGCTTGAGGTTAGTTTAGTATCATACATCCTAGAATATGTTGGTCTTTTTTTGTATGTCTATTTCTATTTACTTATGGCCTGTACTTATTGTATACATAGTTGTTAAGTCGTAAAATGCATCATGGATCCTTTCCTTATAATATCATTTATCTCAAGTGTTCCTATGCAATAAAAAATAAATAGAGAAAAAATATGCATATATTAAAAAGTGCACGTGTATTGGAAGAGTGAAGTATAAAGCAATATATAGCCAATCAATGAAAGGTAATAAGATTAAAAGAGTTAAGACATAGATATTCATCAATATCATATATATCAAAGCATTTAATACTTAGGTTGTGATAATTTAGGTTAAAAAAATATGACGCTTATTGTATAAATTCATCACAAAATCAACAAAATAAATCTTTTGAATTAAATTTTAACTATAATCTTTAGTTCCAATCTCAATAAGTCATATACATTTGTATATATTGTTGATATTTGTTGTTGGGACCTTTTCGATAGTAGAACATCCTTTGAGGTGGGAAATGGGAAATGGGTGAAGTTTTGGTAGGATGGCTAGTGTGGGGAGGAACCCTTATGTCTATCTTTTCCCTCTCTATATGCCTTAACTTTGTCAAAAGAGGCTTGGGTAATCGATGTTTGGCAAGAACAAGGGAGGGGGACACTAGAATCCTTGTTTTGCTAAACACTTGAATGATTGGTAGTTAAACAATTTAGAAGCATTTTTCTCAAGGTTGCAAGGAAAATCTATGAAGAGGGAAGAGAAGGATAGGGTGGTGTGGATGGACTTGTGGTATAGTGTCTTTTCGAGTCGGGGTGCTCAATTCCTTTCTCAGAGGGCACTATTTGGAATTCATGGGTTTTTTCTAAAGTGAGTTTTTTGCTTCGAAAGCTAATTGGAGAAGATATTGACCCTAGATTAGTTTCAAAATGAGAGGATGGTCATTAGCAAACAAATTTTACGTATGTAAAAGTGAATTGGAATAATTGATCACATCCCCCTTCATTGTCCCAAATCTAGGGTTTTATGGTAGTTATTTTTCTCCTTATTTGATGTCGTTTGGGTGCTTGCTTTTTCAGTTGGAGAGACTCTCTTAAGTTGGCGTGACTCCTATATGAGAAGAAAATGTGTGAAGATTTGGAGAGCCAACTTTTTGTTTATTTTTTGAATTGATGAGCATTCTAAAATGTAGAGCAGTAGTTCAATCATTGAAGAGCTACTTTGTTAGAAGTTGTCATCATGGGTTAAGATTTACATAGTAGAAGGATCGATGCCTTTAATCAATTTTATAGATGTGGTGGGATCTATATGAGGGAGAAGGTAGGTTTTTTTTTTCTCCCTTTTGTTTTCCCTCTTTCAAGCTATGTCTTTTGTTATCCTTTGCATATAACTTATATACATGGGTGTATAGCTTTTTTAAACTTTTAATATATTCTCTTTGCTTATCAAAAAATAGACTAAAATAAGTTCTTGTGCTAGTGGAAGCGCTAATATCACATGTTATGCCCAGTGGAAGTTTTAATGTCATTTGTTGGTAAATAAACATAAAAAATCATTCACACACAAAGATACATTAAGCTTTAATTGGCTTGACCAGCCATGCATACACCTACAAATGAGAAAGAATTATTCTACTATATTGTAAAGGATGTTATAAAGATCAGAAAAAACACACAAATATTCAGCCTTGAAATTTCCCAAGTTTTTGAACTCCTTATATTTACACCCTAAACTGTAACCCCTTACTCTATCATGTATCTCTCACTCTTCCTCATACACCTGTATACCATGTATGATCTTTATATGTCTTTTTCCTCTCATTTACTGCATTATGGCTATCGAAAGAGTTAGAGAACGAGCCCCTCTTCCCCTCATCATCCCCCCTTATAACCAGCCCCTGCACAGAGCTAGCTTTAGACTTCTCTCTCCTTTGGTCTGAGCACACACCAAGGCTTCTAAGCTTGTCAGCCAAGATCTTCCACACCCTCCAACTTTGAGAGCACTGCAGGTCTCTGCTCCTTCCACCAGCAGAGCCAAGCCCTTGCCACTGAATCTAACCCAAGAGGAGAAGTTTGGACCCCTCTCACAAAGCCTCCCAGTCACCTTCCCTTTGACCTCCTTGACTGAAATCTCAAAGGTCTTTGAATCCAGTCCAAACCAACACTTACCTCCGGGAGAAACCACCGACATGTTGAAATGGAAACCTTTTGTCCTATACAAAAAACTCAAGATCCGCTTTATTATTCTGGATACCTTTCAACTCATGAACCATTGCTTACAGAAATTAGTGTAATGAATGAGCTCCATTTCAACCATCATGCGCCAACAACACAGCACAAGGCATTTTGTTAAGTAAGGGGTGGGCTCTTTTGTCTTTATGCTGCCTTGTTTTTTTGGGCGTTTAGTGTATACTTCGTGTGTACTGTTTTCTCCGTTTCTAGGAGTTTCTAATACATGCTCTTATTTAACTATCAAAAAAAATAAGGATATATTTTTACAAGGAAATAAAAATATATAAATTATTATACACAATAATCTTTTACCAAAAAAAACTATATACAAAATGGGAATTTAAGACATCCAACAATATCTATATGTTTATGTGCACTTTCATAGTTTGAACCATCTAACCTTATCATCTCCTCCCTAAAAAGAGGAAAATTTGGAAAAGAAAAAAAAACTAATATATTTAACAAAGTTTCATTGACCATTATATTCAAGGCAACCATCCAAATCATTAATATAACAACTTCCCAATATTCATCATAAAATTTCAAACTTTCATGTTTGTATTTGACAAGTGTTGAATGTTTCCATGTTGTGTTATTTTACCCTTCCCTTTCCCTTTTATCATCAATCTTTTAACCTTAAAGTGCAACTTAATCAATTAATGCAACAATTGAAAAAAATCGAACTTGATTTTTCTCAAAAACTATTCAAAAGAGTCATAAGTTTATGTATCGTGTATCATATATGTGTAATAACATATAGTTAAAGATAAGATATGATATGTAATAGTGATACATATTTTTTTTACGTAAAAAATGTATTCTATCATTATACCATAATGGATACCTAAGTTTTTAAAAACTACGGTTATTTATGGCATTGGATGTGTACCCTAAAGTAGACTTTGATAACAATCATTTCAGATCTGAACACAAGCTAATTAGCTTGTATAGTATTTATAAATAATTGATGTCTAAAAGTATCTACTTAGTAAGTTATACACAAAATTATTGCTTTAGACTGGCATCTGTCTTTGAGCCTCTCAAATGTTTCCATATGTCAGACTTAACCATAGCGGAATGTAATTTATAGTTTATACCTGTTGGTAGTTTTCCAGAAAGGTGCATGTAAAGAACAGTGTTATTGACAACAGGAATAGTTTCCACCTTTCTCCCTAATCAGCATTGGGTTTCAAATAAAATGGAAATTTCCTATTTTTAGTTGCTGATATGTTGAAAAGAATAAGAGCTTTACCATGTTCTTTGAAGAGGAAGGATAAAAATGAGGAGAATCTAGAAAAAGGAGCATGTAAAACAAAGTGAACTGTTGATTCTTTTACTATCTAGTGTAATTACCTTTTTTCTTTGTGAAAAAAATAAAGGAAAGAAGGCAGTTGTGTTCCTTTAAATGGAAATCAGTAAGAATTCAACCAATCATGCAATTCGGTAAAACCTCAATGAATCACTGTCTCATATGGACTCCACATGTCCCTATGAGCAACAACCAATCTAGGGCCTGTAAGGAAATTCAGAGCATAGATTCTTGATCACAGGTTTGCACATCTTCGATCATAAAATGAGAGAACTGGCTGACTACACATTCCCCTAAATTTTGTCATCAATACTACCTGATAACACTCTAGTATGCTGTTGGCAAATATAGATAAAGTTTAATGGGAAATCATGTATCCAAATTCTAGAGAACCTAGCAGAGAACCTCTCAGCAATTTATATCAGCCAATAGATTAGACTCTTTAAAAAATGTGATCACACCACAATCATCTAAGGTGTAAACAATCATATCTTTTTAAACTAGTAGCTTGGGCATTAATCACAACTTCAGAGTCACCTTCAAATTCAATGCTTCTAGTGTCTTAATTTACTGAAAACAGTGGTTCATCCTATAGAAATGTGCATTCAATGATCAGATAGAAGTATTACGGAGCAATTTGGTGGTAACTTTATCACTCCATTACTATCCTTCAAAACCCAACCAGCAGAAGTACCTGCCATCAAAATTAAGCTTCCAACCAAAACTAAGGGGTCCATTGTATCAATTGTCACTCCAAACATAGACATTATTAGAAAAATGCAGCTGTTGCAAAAGAGGTAAATATTATGATAACCATCCTGACATTTAAAGAATGAATTATTATCATTATTAATAATAAAATAAGGATTCGAACAGTGGTAGAGCCAGGAAATTAATTTTAGGGGGGCAAAATTTAGGACAGGGAAAAAAAATGGTTTTCAGTCAATTAAGGACATTGGGCTTTCATCTATATACATCTTTGTCCAAGACAACAAATTACAAAGAAAATTGCTTCAGTCAATTTTTCTCTCATTCTGATAATTTCTTTTCTGGCCTCAACTTCAAGGCCATACCATGTACTGATTGTGTAATAGTTTATCCTCAGTGCTTTTGGTAAGGAGCCAATTCCAACCATCATGCATTAAAAAAATTTAAACTTATATTTGTTGCAAAGAAGAGATGATGCGTTAATGTTGCTCGTTAGTGTACTTTTATGGGTGTATTGATCTCAAGGTTCAACCCATGGCAATCAACTATGTATTCATCCTATCATTTGTATTTTACAATGTTTCAACCATATGGTCTTCGGGAGTTTAAAATTATTTTTAGTTCATCTTAAGCCTTTACTATTTAATATTTCTACCATATAGTTATCTGGAATTTATGAAAAGGTTTGCAATGTGGTACTTTCAGGTCGTTGAAGCAGCCTTGCTTTCAAGGATACAGCGTTTGGAGCAGAAACTGATGGATCTAGAACCTCGTGTGAGTATGGGAGCTAGTGAGTATAGTTTTTTTTTCCCCTTTTTTTTTTTCTTTTTTCTTGTATTTTTATCTCTTCTTCGGCACCATTTATTTCAAGAATAAGTTACTGGACTAAAACTGCCTCCCATCAATTAAGGGAATGTGGTTGGCCTAGCACCTGGACATTCTATGATTTGTTGCTGCTGCTGCAGGCACCCATCTTCTCATGACAGTCTTCTAGAATATCCTTTTACAAGGAGTACAGCCAATCATAATCCATTCTTACACTAGTTGCATTCTTATACTAGGTGAAATAAGCAGTTAAATTAAAAGCATTTGGAAAAGAGCTACAACAAACCACCACCTGGTACAAAACCAATGCCCTAAAGACCTAGAAAAACAGAATGCCCCCAGATGACCTTCTTGTAGGCAAACAAAGTTCACTTTCTGCAATCTTATCAAATCCTTGATACTGTACCTCTTGTTGCTAACATTGGCCCCTCTGACATTCCAATACTTGTTGCATACTTGTATAAACATCAATTTATAGGAAGACTATTTGATAATGCATGCTTTGTAGACCGTCCTGCTAGTGTAGATACAACTCAAGCCAATCTCAATCCTTTCCTCTTTGTACACGTGAATTTACTTATCTTCCAGTAAAACAACTGACAATTAATCAGATAGATGATTTTGGAAAATAAACAAATGGACATGATTTAGTTTGTAATGTTGGCTGATTGGCTTTGTTTGGGGCTAATTATGGATATAAAACATGCATCCAAGGTTCACATAATTCCAAGATATATTTCCATTTAACTTTCACTTGAAAAGGCGGTCTTACAGTTGATTGGATGATAACAGATTGCATGCCCCCAAAAAATTATTGCATCCTTATAGTTCTGTTTCTCTAGGATAACAATTTTGTTTTTTGTAAGAGAACCTCAGGCTTCTCACAACCTCAAGTTTAAACGCTTGACATCATTTAACAAGGATGCATCTGATAGGACAGAAAGCCAGATTTATTATTTTGAGGATAACTTGGAAAATAATTTTTTGACATGATCCTTGTTTTTTTATTGCATCCTTATAGTTCTGTTTCTCTAGGATAACAATTTTGTTTTTGGTAAGAAAATTTCAGGCTTCTCACAACCTCAAGTTTAAACGCTTGACATCATTTAACAAGGAGCAATGGATAGGATACAGAGCCAGATTTATTATTTTGAGGATAACTGGGAAGATAATTTTTTGACATGATCTTTTTTTTTAATTGTTCATCGTTGTCTGTTCTTTGTTTTGTTCTGTTTCTTCCATTTGGATTTTTTGTTTGAGAGTCATACACATAAACATCAATCATCCACACCCCTCTTCTGAGTTTTACAAACCACTTATGGTCCTTTCTGCATAGGGATGGCAACGGGGCGGGTTCGGGGCGGGGCGCCCCCCTCCCAACCCCGCCCCGTTTATTTAAATCAATTCCCATCCCCGTCCCATTTAAAAAATTAAACGGGGCGGGGCGGGGCGGGGCGGGGCGGGGCGGGCGGGTATGCTACATTCCCATACCCGCCCCGTTTAGCTTTTTATTTAATTTTAATTTTAATTTTTTTAAAAAATTACTTTTAAAATTTTTTAATTATATTAAAATAAATATATTTTATAAATAATTAAATAGTTATATTTTTTATAACTTATTTTATTAAAAATAATTTATTATTATCTATATATTAAAAATAATAAAATAAAATTTAAATTAAATTAATTTTAAATTTTAAATTAAATTTAATTTTAATTTTAATTTTATATATAATCGGGGCGGGGCGGGGCGGGGTGGGGCAATACCCGAACCCGCCCCGAACCCGCCCCGGGTTTCAAAAAAAATCCCAAACCCGTCCCATACCCGTTTAGAAAAATAATATCCCACCCCATTAGGGGCGGGGCGGGGCGGGTACCCGAAATGACCCGCCCCATTGCCATCCCTATTTCTGCATGACTGCCTTACGGATGAGAAGTTGCCACTTTTGGTTTCTTGTTAAAAACTAATTTATTTTTCATGTTCTTTTCTTAAATTCATTACTATTTGTGCTTTCAGGTCCAAGCTCTGCTTGAGGTTTTACCAAACCGATTAACTGCTGACATATTGGAGCAACTTCGCCTTAGCAAGCAAACTTTGGTATAGTTTAACTACGGTTCATTGTAATCCACCAAGTTATGCTTTAATGGCAATGAGAAACATCTGAGCTTTCTTACCTATCAAAAAAAAAAGAGAAACATCTGAGCTTTAATTATTTTTATTGGAAGGTTGCTTATCAAAAAAAAAAAAAGAAAAAAAAAAGGAGAAACATCTGAGCTTTAATTATTTTTATTGGAAGGTTGAATTAGGTTCAAGGGCTGGAGCTCTCAAACAAATGTTGCTTGATCTTCTAGAGGACCCCCATGAAATACGCCGTATGTGTATCATGGGAAAAAACTGCACACTTGTGAAAGGGAATGAAAACATGGAATGCTCTGTTCCTCTAGAAAAACAGATTGCTGAAGGTATGTTAAAAAGTTTTCTTTGTCTGTGATAGAAATGTTTTACATTAAGGGAACTTGTAAATTTCCATGCAATATTGTACTAATATGTTTCTATTTTATTTGATTTTTCTATTTGTAGAAGAGGAGGAAGAAATTGAAATGCTTTTGGAAAACTATCTTCAAAGGTTATTTCACAATCCCAATTCAAGTGCATATGAAGCATTTTTTGTATAGCACTGAATCTTGAGTTCAAAATTCTTCTACTTAATGTGAACCTTAGATATGAAATAATGACACTTTAAAAAAATTTATCGCTGTGATACTCAATGTTAGAGAATCCATATTTACACTAGTCATTCAGGCCATGTTTTAGTACAAGCAGTAAAACATGGGCCAAAATTAGAAATCCTAATTCTATGTTTAGTTAAAAATTGTATAGGATAAATAGTGTGATAACTTATTTTGAGCTCTTTTATACCCCTTTTCATCAAATGTAATAATTCCATTCAAGAAAGGATATTTTATCTTTTTTGATAAGTAAAGCAATTGTATTAAAAGCACCAAAAAAAAACGTCTAAGGTATACACGGTGTATACAAGGCAAAAAGGGGGGAAGGACAAAAAAAAAACACCCTCACTTCACTTGCTGCCCAACCAATCTATGAAATTAAAAAGAGACAAAGAACTAGACCCTAAATGTACCCTAACCTACTCTAAAAACTTGTACATAAAAGAACATAAAATAGCATGGTTTGTTAGTGCTGAATCTTTAAAGGCTCTTTGGTTTCTCTCCTTTCATAAAGTCCAAAATAAGCACAGAGAAGTTGCTCTTCAGGCCTTTTTTCTTTTCTTCCCAACAAAGGCACCCACCAACTAAAGAGGGCATCCTTGATTGAGAGAGGCATTACCCATTGTACACCAAACATAGCAAAAACAAGGTGCCACAACATGATTGCCTTAGGATAGTGAAGGAGAATATGCTTTGCTGACTCCTCTTTACCTTTACACAAATAACATTTGCTTGGTAGACTCCACCCCCTCCTTTTTCGCTGATCCAGAGTTGGAATTTTGTCCCAAACTGCTTCCCAAGCAAAGAAGCTAACTCTCATTAGCACCTAGGGATTCCATACCATGCTTCTGGGGAATCCTTGCGAGGAGCAACCTGCTAAGGAGAAGTAGAAAGATTTGACTGAAAAGGTGCCTCCCTTTGACAGCCGCCAAACCATAACATCCTATACTCCTTCTCTTATCACTTGCCCTTGCGATTTTCTAAGCAACCCTTCCACGTTTCCCAATTCCCAATCAATTTGTCTTGTGAATACTGGATTCCAACAGCCCACTTCCCCAACCTATTCCCACATTTGGCCCACCAAACTTCTTTATCTCTGGCCATTGCAAATAACTCTGGAAAAGGCACAACTAAGGGTTCCTTCCCACACCACCTATCTTTCCAAAACCTTACCCTCTTGCCATTCCCCACCATAAAGCCAACCCTTTTATAAAACACCTTCCACCCACTCCGAATCGCCTTCTAAAGGCCCACCCCATAGCCTTCCATCAAACATCTAGAACACCAACCCGCTTCTTCCTCTCCATACTTCCTTACAACCACCTGTTTCCAAAAGGACTCATTCTCATAAGCAAATCTTCAACACCACTTCCCAAGAAGGGTCTTATTTAGCAAAGAAAGCTTTCTAACATCCAAACCCCCTTCCTTTTTATCGAAACCAACAATTGCCCACATACAAGATGGGGCTTTCTTTAGAGTTCTTCTCCCCCCCCCCCCAAAGGAAATCCCTTTAAATATTTTCTAATCTAAGACTTGCCTTACAAGGAATCACAAATAAAAATAGATAATAAATTGGCAAGTTAGATAAGGTATTCTTTAATAAATTCAATCTCCCTCTTTTTGACAAGTATTGTCTCTTCCATAGAGCAAGTCTTTTCTGAAATCTTTCCTCCATTACATCCCAAGCTTGAACGGATTTAAAAGAAGCATCCAAGGGGAGACCCAAATAAGTAGAGGGGAGAGAGCCCACTTTGCAACCCACCACCATAGCCAAATCCTCTTTATTAGAAACCTTCCCCACTAGGATTAACTCACTTTTATCCAAATTAATTTTTAAGCCATAAATCACTTTGAACCACATGAACACCCAACTTAAACCTCTAAATGCTCCTTGTTTGAGTCATTGAAGATCAGAGTACCATTTGCAAAAAGTAGATGGGACACCACCTTACCCTCACCTCCTCTTCCACTAGCCAAGAAACCCTGAATGAATCCCCTTTCCATAGCCTTCTTCAAAATACTAGAAAGCACCTCCATTGCCAAAATGAAAAGAAAATGGGGAAGGGGATCTCCCTGCCTCAGGCCTTTGGAACTTACAAAGAAACCAGTAGGAGTTCCATTAATCAGAACCGAAAAATGAGCAGAAGAAAAGCACCACCTCATCCACCTAACCTACTTAGCCCCAAAACTCATTTTCTCCATGATTGCTAATAAGAAATACTAGTTCACATTGTCATAGGCCTTCTCAATGTCCATTTTGCAAATGAATCCCCTTTCTGAGCTTTTTACCCTTGAGTCTAAGGCCTCATTTGCTATGAGGACTGCATCCGAGATTTGTCTACCCTCCACAAAAGCATGTTGGGAATTTGAAACTACTCTCCCAACCACTCTTCTTAACCTGTTAGCTAAAACTTTAGCAAGAAGCTTATAAAGGCTCCCTACTAAACTTATAGGGCAAAAATCCTTCAAATTCTCTGCACCCCCTTTCTTGGAAATGAGCACAATAAAAGTGGCATTAAGGCTTCTCTCAAAAAACCTGTCTCAAAAAAATCAGCAAAGAAACCTATCACCTCAACCTTCACAATGTCCCAACAAAATTGCCAAAAGGCTAAGGAGAACCCATTAGGACCCCTAGCCGTCCTTATCCCTGCACAAACTGGATAGCGCTGCAAGGACCTCTTCCTCCGAAAAAGGATTCTCCGTGGCCCTCGAATCTTCATTGTCCAGCACTAGGAAAGGCAACCCGTTAATGCTTGGTCTCCAATCATCCGTTTCTAACAAAACTCTTTGGAAAGTGTTAACCACCTCCTCCTTTATCTCATCTTCCCTTGGCAACCTTCTTCCATTTACTTTGATAGCAACCAAAAAATTCCTTCTTCTCCGGGCATTAGCCATCTTGTGAAAAAACCAAGAGTTTTTATTCCCTTCTTTCAGCCATAGTTGTCTCGATTTTTGCCTCCACAAAGTCTCTTCCATGCTTGTCGACTTGTTGAAATCCTCCATAGCCCTTCTTCTAGCCTTGGACTCTTTAGGGGAAAGACTTAAATCTCTGTCTCTAGCATTGTAGTAACCAATCTGGGAAAGGGCAGATTCTTCATTGGAGGAAACATTCCCAATCAGCCCTCTGTTCCACTTTTTGAGATCCTGCTTCAACACCTTTAGCTTGCAAGCTAAGATGTGGCTAAACAAGCCACTGAAAGTATAACCGGTCAACCATCTCCTAACCAGATCTTTGAACCCTTCCACTCTCAGCCACATGTTCTCAAAACGGAAAGGAGTTTTGCCACCTCTGATCTCACCCCCATCTAGAAGAATAGATGGTTAGAAGTGGGTTTGGGTAGCAACTTTTGAGAAAGACCATTAAAATGGCTCTCCCACTCTTCTGAGACCAAGAAATGATCTATCCTAGAAGAGGATCTATTATTCATGCCCCCACACCAAGTAAAGCAGCCCCTTGTGAGAGGTAAATCCCTTAGTTGAAACTATTAGAGAAATGATATATATTAATTTGTTCCATAAAAAATAAAAAAATCCTTATATGTAATACAATTTTAAGATAATATTACAATATATTATAATTTGATATACATGTTAATTAAAATATAACATAATTGTGATCTCATAAATTATTAATATTATTTATAAACTAATAAAATGTCATGCATTAGAAAATAGGTTGGCTAGTGATTTCCAAATGATACTCACTATGAAAGTAACTTTGTGGTTTGTCTAAATACCAAATGGTGGTTCACCACACATCAAGCATATGTTCTCATTTATTATTTTATTATATGCATATATGTGCAATTTACATGGTTTAAAACTGTTAGCATTTTCTTCAGTGTGGATGTATTTATTTATTTAAATCAGCCGTAAACAGAAACATATGAATGAAAGAAATGAGGAACATAAGAGAAGGATAGGAGATCCCCCAAGAAAACAAAAACAAGGAACATATGGATTGCACCTGTAAAGAATTCATAAAAAAACATCAGCATGGGTGATCCTAAAATCCTGTAAAAAATTGGCCCCTTGTTCTGACCTGTTGCCTTCTTATTAGCTCCCGTCCACTATAGAACTACCTGCCTGGAGGTTGCTCATAGGTCAAGCACCTTGGCATAAGGTATGTGCCAAGTCCCAGAGCAACAAACTAAGGCTCTCTAGTCTCTATAAGAGCCAACAACTCCACTATGATATGTCTCACCTTCAAAGGTAGGCTTTCCACATGATCTCTGTAGACAGTGGAACTGATCTGAGCTGCCAGGGACCCAGAGCAGCCATTAGAGACGAATTTAACTTTATCCTTAGGAGGAGGCAGCCACATGCTCCCAGCTCTGCAATTGGACCTAGTGGAAGAGGAAATGGGTGGATAATTAAATAAAAAAATCATGTGTAAAGGAATTAATCAAATGAAATTCCAGCCCAATTTTCCCCATTGAAATGATGGCTTTCCGCTTTTGTTATTATTTAAAAAAAAAATGAGGAGAAAGTGACTGGAATTATGCCTTATTATTTATTTAGTTAATAAGAAGCAACAATTTCATCGCAATGAAATATTAAGTACAAAGAAGGATGAGAAATCTTTCCAAGAAGTACACAATCCTATATATAAAGTCTGATAAACAAAATGTGGATAAGTATATGCTAGTTCAAAAAGACAAATCTAGCTACAATTTACAAAGATACAATATCTCCTACATAGGAAACCGTATGTCTAGCTTCATGTTTTGCTAATGCATCTGCCACACAATCACCTAAGCTTGGAAGAGAAGATGCTACTGTGGATTGGTATAATTTAGCAAAATCCAACCATGTGAAGGCATTTTAATGTGGTGATTTTTTTTTTTTTTGATAGGTAAAAGCAATTGTATTAAAAGCGTCTAAAACGTGCCTAAAGTATACATGATGTATACAAGGCCAAAAAAGGGGAGGGATTCACAAAAACAACACCTTCACCTCGCTTACAACCCCACCAATTAATAAAGTCAAATAAAGACAAAGTGCTAGACCCCAAATGTACCCTAACCCACTCCAAAAACATATACATGAAGGAGCGTAAAATAGCATGGTCTATCAAGTCTGAATCTTCAAAGGCTCTTCGATTTCTCTCCTTCCAAAGGGGTCCAAAATAATCATTTTGGTGTGGTGAATTTGATGATTGTACTCAAAGGGCTGACTCCTCCCAGGGCATCCTGATAAAGAAAAGAGAGAAATATGCTGGTTGAGATGCCATTCTTCATGCTCTTGAACTTGAGATGCAACAGCTGGTGAAGAAATAAGGGAAATTAGAGGCTGTGTCATACCTGCAAAAGCTTTTGCAAAATCTGAAGTGCAAGGGGAAGATGGAGGGATGAGCTGTGAGGAGCCAGGTGAGTCTGCAGTTACTGGTGCTTTGTCTCACCTGCATCCTCATGACCCTGTTTCTACTACTGTGGGGGTTTCCAAATGGCAACTGAAAAGGGAAAAGGAACATGCACAATCTCACTAAAAGTAATTGATGGAAAAGGTTCAAATGGAGCCATTCATAAACCATATCTGGAGGAAAATGGAAGTACAATTAACCTAAGGACTTTGGGGCAGAGTATGATGTTCCATCATAGCAGCAAAGATTTTGACAATGGTTGTCATGCGGCTGATTTAATTGAAAAGGACTTTGGAACCCCAGTGGATGGATTGGACAGCAGAGGATGCTTATTAACATCAAAAACTGCACCCAGAACTTGAAATATGATTAATTGAGAGGACTTAGCTTGGGAAGATCAGCCTGCTTTGTAAGGAAACTGGGAGGACACAGGCAAGTGCTTTGATCCCATATTTGTTGGCCATCATAACCCTGCTGGTAGGATGAAAAACAATGGTGGATGTGGATTTTGGGGGTTCAAACAAATTATCAAGAGGAGCATGTCCCTATTATTTCCTTAATGAGTCAGTTAAATGGAAAGGTAATAGTAGGGGCATCCAATCCAAATGGAAGCATTGGAAGATGGTTCATCTCAATGCATCTTTCTTCAAATGATGACTTGGGCAATGATGCATTTGATAACAACAAAAAAATAGAGCACTTCCACCAGGTTGGAGAACTGCTAGAAGGACAACCAATTTCCATGTAGCCCACCCCCATCCATCATCAGCACTGGATGGTGACAAAGCTTTGATAGATCTCCCTTTTGGGGATCAAGGAAGAAAGGCATCATATAAGTAATCAAGTGCAGGTGTTCTGCTCAAAAAGCAAGCATGATGAGGAAAAGCCTCCCTTACATTGCCTGGCCTCTAACAGACCAGAAGTTCCCTAGAAGGATGCCAAAGATGGTAAGCTTATCTTCTAGCCAAAAAAAAAGGGACTATCTTCGATTGCCATTTAACAAGTGAAAACATGAGTCTTGTGGGCCCACTGTAAGAGCTTGCATTCCTGTCCAACTAGTATTTAGTAGGTTAAATGAGTCAGTCTGTAGACTGACATCAAGAGCAGCTAGTAATGTGGTTTCAGTGAATGGTGATCTGGAGAAAAATCTAAAAAAAAAGAATCAATTGTTGTTCCATTTTCCCCAACTAAAAAAATCTTTCAAAGCATCCATTGTTGCTATTTTTTTCCCCAACTAAAGAATGCCCACCCCAGCCCTTATTACTGCGCCAGCATCATGAGGGTGAAAATTTCTGTCTGCCTTGAATAATCTGATGAAAAACAGGTAACAAGAGAAAACATATATGCAGTGAACTTGGGTTAAGATGAAGCTCTTTAGGATCCACCAAGTCACTGACCCAGCAACACTGTAGTTAGTGGGTTTCTAAGGAAAGCAGAGCAGATGAAAATAGTAAGTTGTTTATTAGCCAGAAAAATAGAAAAATAGGTAACTTGAAATTCACATCAATGAATGCATGTTGTTCCGTTTTCATTTTCATATAGGCATGTGGCCTTATGCCTGAAGGCTGAAGCACCTAAATTATAGTGCCTTGAATATTTAGAGAGGTGCTTCACACACTTTTCTAGTGCATTTCCAATTATAAAGTTCAAATTTTTTTTTTATCTGGAATACATTTTCTTTCAGGATCCTTGGAGCATGTAGCAGGTGCCAGTTGTATACTCTTTTTCTTGACTTCTTACATTCTCCTGTGTTATATTGTTTTTGGTTGTTTGCTTGAATGGATCTTATTAGTTTTGTTGCTAGTATATTACTTGAAGTTGTTCAAATTAGGTGGAAAACTTGGACCTGCAAGTCTGTGTAACAATCTTACTCGAGCTCCACTAGCTTCCTCAGGCAAAGCTACCTAAGAAGTTTCATTTTTAATTAATTTTTTGGGATAAAATTCATGTTTAGTTAGTTTTTTAACCTGGAACCTCCCACAAACCCTTCCCAACCCTTTATGACTTGAGCCAAGCCTCAAGGGCATGTTTATTACATGTAGTATTTTCAAGTTCAGTTCCACTTAATGGAATAGATATAAGGCATAAAGCTTTTAAGAAATTTCTGTTTAGTTGGGTTTGAACTTGCCTGTTATTTTGACTTGGTGTTGTGAAACAGAAATATTACTAGCTTGCTTATGTTATCCATTTCCAGGGCTAGCTTCAATGTCTTCTTTCCCCTTGCAGATGTGAATCTTGTCATGGTCAGGCTGAAAGGCTTCTTGATTCTGCCAGAGAAATGGAAGATTCAATTGCTGTTAATTTAAGGTTTGGATGATAACTGATGGTGTCAATATATAGTGTACGTTTGTTTTGATGGATTTTCAAATGAATTAATATATTCATGAAATAAACAGGATAGCCCACCAAATAAGTAAACCTCTTTCCCTCACACTCATAAACCTCTTTCCCTCACTCAGCTTAAGTTACAAGATCCTTGGATCCTTGGCTTTTGTTTTTGAGCAAGATGAAATCTTGTAAAAGCAGCCTCCCAAAGTATTCTTATTTAACTAAAAAGGAAAAGAAAAGGAATTGGTCTCCATTTTGAAGTGTTACTAGAGAAGTATTGATCTTATTGTGCCACAAGCTGTCTCAAAATCCACTGACCTAAGGTTTTGTATTTGTGCAAATAGTGTGAATTTGCATTGGGAAAGAAGATATTACCCATGTCTTTTTTCTTTTATGAAAATATTATTAATCAAACAGAAAATAATAATAATAATAATAATAATAAAGAAGAAGAAGAAGAAGATTGAGATGCCTGTCAAGAAGTGAGGGTGGAACTCAACAAAATAAATGACAAACACAGATAACTTGAGTGCATAGAAATGGGTAGACTTGGATAATCTGTGTACTGATTGTGGGGAATCCATACTAATGATTCCAAATTCATGAATTCATGATTCCCAAATATAAAAAGGTTGGAAATTCTTAGGGTTTCATGCCCTCCTTTCTTTCTTTCTTTCTTTCATTCTTTTCTTTTCTTTTTTCTTAAGAAAAAAGAAAAGAAGACAAAGAAGAAACTGTTTTTTTTTAAATACTGGCCCTAAATTTAATTTAATATTTGTAATTGTATCATCATTGTGAAAATATATACACACAAGATACCATTACCCTCCAGACATTCCTGCCTAATAAAACTTTTAACATTAGGTGGACTCCTGCTTCTGCTTCATTTTTTCTCACTACTCTATTGTGGGGAGTCAACTTTGGCTGCAACTTGGGTTGGGCCAGGCTGATCACTGAATTCCATGGCAATGTGCTGGCCTGAGTGTGGCCAACAGGGGTTCACCTAGATAGTGCCAAGCCAGACTAAAGAGTCTGAACTAAACCTAGGCCTGACCTTATTTATGGTAACGGAAAAATCTCGTGCATATAAAATAATTTAGAATATCAGCAGTAATCATGCATTATCAAACAAGACCAAATTTGTATTTCTAGTTCCCATATGAAAATTATGCTTACCTCTGACATATGGGATAAACTGACACTTTGGGTAATCAAGTGTTGTTACCTTAGGCAATGACAATTGTTGGTCCAATAGTGAATTTCAACTCTTTTTCCTTATCAGCTCTCGGAGGCTTGAGGTAAGCAGAGTGGAATTGCTTCTTCAGGTAGGGACATTTTGTATAGCAGTTGGCGCACTGGTTGCAGGTATTTCCTTCACAAGAAATAAATTAGAACTGAATTGCGTATTAGTTATTTCATGTGGGAATATTTGAAGTGTAAACATCCCATAGATACGATACTACTCCATTTTGTTTTCCATTTAATAAGAAGATTGACACTTTTTTTAAGGCATGTGATCATACTAAACATAAATTTGTGAGTTCTAGGTGTCCTAAGGATGACCCTATACATTTTTTTAATTATAAAGATCCTATATGTCATATGCTTTCTCCGACTCAATAAATACGTTTTCAAATTCTCTCCTCCAAAGTCAGTTATTCTGATTCATCATCATGCTCAAGCCCATGTCAAGGTCTTGTTCTTTTCTTGTTACAGGAATATTTGGCATGAACTTGAAGTCCTATCTAGAAGAACATGCGGTATGTTAAGTCTTTAATATTGTTCCTTCCTTACCTGTTCTGCTAACTTCTCAATCTTGTTGCCATGACCATCAGAGAGGTTATATCACTGTTATTAATATATTTTTACCCTCTTGTTTGGATTGATGCAGTTTGCCTTTTGGCTAACAACAGCTGGGATAATTGTTGGTGCTGTTGTGGCATTTTTTCTTATGTACTCGTATCTTAGGGCAAGGAAGATATTATAAATTTCAAAGATTCAAGTGCAGTAAGTTCTAGATACCTGCACTTGTACAAGTATTGCTACCACATGGATTTGAGTTCATGATAAGAAGCTCTAGAGATCCCCAAAGATAAAGCACAAATCCTGAAAGTTGAACAGACCTAATGAAGGCCCCTTTAAGTAGCAAATTCCAACTTATTTAGCAGTTTTTCTGCTCCTCATGGCAGACTTGAGTTGAAGAAATCTGATATACACTTATTCTTATGAATTCTCAGAATCTAATATTATATCCCATTCATTTACAGATAATATCAAACATTCAGCTCCCACTCAACCAGATGACTGACAAGGTACCTGGAAATGTTTTACCAGTATGATTTCGGTTGCTGTTGGTAGCCTACTATTTGTACTAAAAAAACTCCATGCTTTAAGATTGTATTGGAAGCTATCAGCATCCATCAAAACCACCGGGTAGGTGTTCCATTACTGAATGCAGTTTGAATGCTTTTACTGTTGCAGAGACCAAGCAGGCCCTGCAAATTCTCACAATCATGCCTCCCTGCTTGGAGTGTATATCCCTGAAGGGAGGGCAGTGAATAAGCACTCTGAGAGTGACGCAATTATTTTGTAAACAAGTATGATTTTGAATTGTGATGGGGACGGGCATATTCTAGTATGTGTAACGAATTCCACATCATCCAAGTAGAATTGCCTTTTGAGATTGTCCCCGTTTAGTAATATTTGGTAATTTATTCTTCTTTTTTTTTAATTTCCGAAAGTTTTTAGGGCCACGAAAATCCTCCAAGTAAATATTTGGAAGTTTGGGAAAGGAGGTCTTAGCCAAACGGTTATTTTGTTTAGCATTATCATAGAGACCACCTATTTGTTTGTTTAGCAGGCTCTTCACTGAACCATGAATAAACTCCACCAAGGATTGCCAAGCACTGGGTACTGGGCTTTTCACCTTTAAACCCTTTTGTTAAAAAATAAACCAAAACTAGGAGGAGAGAGAGAGCAGCATAAACAAATATGGAATCGGATTCATGAATGAGAAATGCAAGTTTCACATGTGAAAATTTATGGTGACCTGCGTATTTTTCAGTTACTTGTGAAAATTTATGATCACCTGTGACTGATTCTGCTAGTTTCCAAGACTTCGGAAGGTTTATAAGCAATATATGGTAGGATTAAGAGGGCATCTAGGATTCTAATCAACATTCCAATAGCAGAACTCCAGAATTGGAAACATGTCTCAATAACCATGGAACCAAATACAAGGATTCCACTTCTGGAATCCTCGCTGCTGTAATTTACCATTTCCGGTGGGCACAGTCAGCAATCAGCATGGGGGTATATCTCCCCATGGTACCCAACAACTTTTCCAACATAATGATCGCGTAGCAATCGGTCTTCGATGCATATTACAATTACAGAGGGGCCCCAATCCTACAAGAAAATTGTGCAAGTTCTGAAGCAGGAAGGGCGAATCGCCACTAGTGTGTTACATCTTATAAGCGAGCAGAGTGGCCAAAAAACAAAAAACTCAAAATCAAATATACACTTTTCATCCAACAAATGTATTATAAAAAAAAAAGGCAGATGTAAGGGTTTGATACAGGAATCATCACCCAGCACAATCAATCATACATTGTACAAAAGGCCAAAAAATACAGAATTGGATCCGTTGATCGCGGAGGGAAGCTTTGACAAAAGCATCTTCAGGTTAGAAAATGCCTGACAAGGGTACTCTTATGTAACTGATGAAGCCACTAACCTTCTCACCCACACTAAAGACCAAATACTTCGAGGTCATCTCACATGGTCTCCAATCGGATATCAAGAGAGAAAACATTCCTTACTAAAAACTTCTAGCTCTGTTTCTGTAGTTTTTGTATAGATTGGGGTTCTTTGTCTGACTTCGAAGGTCCATCAATAGCTATATTCCCCACTCCAACCTCCATGGCCTCCCTCTCATCCCTCTCCCTCTTCTCAGAAACACCACCATCTGTGGCCTTGGGAAGGCTAGCAATGGAGGGCTCACGAAGTCGAGGGCCAGCATTAATCCATGGATGGGTAAGGCACTGAGCCGCAGTTGGTCTCTTTTCAGGGACAAAATCAAGTATGGGAACAAGGAAGTCAGCAATATCATTTGCATCTTGCTCGCTGAATTCATACTTTTCTGTAAGAACCTTATTAAGAGGCCAAAATCGCAGCCGACGGATGTGCCTTAAATCCCCATATCTGTTGAAGAAGTCCCTGGAATAGCGACCACCTAATGCAATCTGAGGGAAATATTGTTCAGCACTTGCAGCAATATAATAAAGGTGTTATATAGTTGGTTTTGGTGTAAAGCATGATAAGGTTATCTAAATCTGTTAGATAGAGTTAGGTGTGAAGAAAGTGAGCAAAACCAAATTGATTTGTTTAAGCGATGCATATGCCATGGTCTTACCTTGCGCGGCATCATTCCAAGAAGCTCCATCATCAGCGCCAAGTGATCCTATAGATAGGGAAAAGTAAAAGAAATACTAAGTCACGAAGTAAAAATCAATTCAAAATTCTGATATCTACTGGTATCAACTTGATTAAAATAAATAAATAAAAATGACAATCCGAAAATTCCCAAAAGCTAAGAAGCAAAACTGAACCTGGCCCTGTATTGCCTAGGTACTAGCAAAAGAAACTAATTTTGAAACAAAAAGGCACGTACATCTCTTTGGGAAAAGGAATATCACTTATGAAAATAGTTTCAATACATACCCCATATCTATCACAGGAAAAGCAACATGATAAAAGAATCATAGAGAAACATTATCCATTAAGGAAAATCATTAGCGTCAAACAAGATAAAAAGAACATCTATAGGCAACATCCATGGATTAAGGAGACATTAACAGTCTATCAAAATAAAAGGGTTGGGGAGGGCTTGTGGGAAGCTCCAAGTTCAAGTCCCAAAGGAGAATAGGCATCATAACCTTTCTTGAGGCTTCTAGAATAAACAAACCTTCTTTTTAAGTCTTGAACTAGCAACTTTTTCTTTCTTTAGCTCCTCATGTCTGGGATGGGTAGGTAGTTTGTGCGTGTATGTTGGGTGGAGGGAGAAGAGGAAGGAGGAAGATGTGGGTGTTAAGAACAGACTGTTATTCATAATCCCTCTCTTTTGTAAAAAGTCACAAGTAATGTCCCCAAACTTCTTCTGATCTAAAATGTTGAATAATTTACATCCAAGTCAATCCAAACAATTCATAGTTTCCAAGCGTGTAATGTGCTACTGAAAGGAAGTCTTTATGGAACAAATCTTAATGGGGAAGTTCGGAGAGGAGGAAGGGGGGTGATGTTCAAGAGGGGTGAGAGAAGGATATGGAATGGGTGTGGAAAGCCATCAAAAATGAATGGGAGGAATATAAAAAACAGGTCTTGCTATTCAGTTGAGAATAGGAGAAGGGTTTAAATTCTGAAAAGACTTATGGTGCAAGGATTTAACCTTAGAAGAAGCCTTCCCGAACTTATGCTGTATTGCATCTAACAAAGATAGATGGGTAGCAATTTCTGTTAGTTACAAGGGGACATCAGGGATATCCAAAAGATCTGGTCAGAGTTCCTGGGACTTGATTCCAGTTGATTAATGAGGATTAAAATTCTTTGCTGGAACGTTCGAGGGCTTCATGATTGTGATAAAAGAAAACTGATCAAGGGAGTGGTGAGGAACCAGAAGGCTGATTTGGTTTGTCTCTTGGAGACAAAGGTGAAAGATGTTTCTACGCAATTGGTGAATAGTGTGGGAGTAGGAAGATTTCTCAATTGGGCTTCAGTGGACGCAAGGGGCACGGCAGGAGGACTCCTTCTCATATGGGATAACAGAGTCTTGGAGAATTTGGAGGTGGAAAGTGGGGGGTACTCCATCTCTGTTCGTTTTAGAAACTGCAGTGACGGATTCTCTTGGATCTTCTCTGGAGTGTACGGGCCAGTGATAGGAAGCGAAAAGGAAGACTTTTGGGAAGAGCTTGGAGCCATCCGAGGCCTCTGGGAAGACCCTTGGTGCATAGGAGGAGATTTTAATGCTGTTAGATATCCAGAGGAAAGAAGAAATGCCCCGAGACTCACAGCCGATATGAGGAGATTTTCAGAGGTGATCGGGGAGCTGGGGCTGAGGGATATACCACTGGCTGGAGGTCCTTTCACTTGGATAGGGGGCTTGAACTCTCAAGCTGCCTCCAGATTGGACCGTTTTTTAATCTCTGACCAATGGGAGGACCACTTCTCAGCCATCTCACAATCTGCTCTTCCTCGCCTGGTCTCTGACCACAACCCCATTATTCTAGAAGCTGGGGGTTTCTCTTCAGGCAAAAGCCCCTTCCGCTTTGAAAATATGTGGTTGAAAATTGAAGGTTTCAAAGACCTAGTAAAAAGCTGGTGGAATGGATATTCGGTTGAAGGCTTCAGCAGCCACTGCATCGCTGAGAAGCTCAAAGCTCTTAAGAAGGACCTGAAAAAATGGAACAAGGAGGTGGTAGGCAACGTCTCTTTCAACAGAGCAGAGGCCCTCTCCCGCTTGCAGCAGTGGGAGGCCAAGGAGAATGAAAACGCTCTTACTCCTGAAGATCTAGAAGCTAAAAATCTGGATCTTGAGGAATATAAGAAATGGGCCCTTCTTGAAGAAACTTCTTGGAGACAGAAGTCAAGAGAAATATGGTTAAGAGAGGGGGATAAAAATACCAAGTATTTCCACAAAATGGCCAATGCTAGGGCAAGGAGGAATTTCCTTTCCAAAATTAAAGTAAATGGGGTGTATCTCTCTTCCTTGGCAGAGATAAAAGAAGGTGTTTGCAATGCCTACCAAACCCTTCTCTCTGATCCTGGGGATTGGAGGCCTAGTATTAATGGCCTTAACTTCAAGGAGTTGGGAGAAGGCTTGGCCAGCAGCCTAGAAGTTATGTTTTCTGAGGAAGAAATTTTCGCAGCCCTAAGCAGTTTCTGTGGGGACAAAGCCCCAGGTCCGGATGGCTTCACAATGGCCTTCTGGTTATTCTGTTGGGACGTTGTTAAACCAGAAATTATAGGCCTCTTTAGGGAGTTCTACCTCCATGGGACCTTCCAAAGAAGCTTAAACTCCACGTTCCTCTTGCTCATTCCAAAGAAGGAGGGGACCGAAGATCTAAAAGATTTCAGACCAATCAGCTTGGTAGGGAGCGTGTACAAATTGCTTGCCAAGGTCCTAGCCAATAGACTGAAAACAGTGATGGGGGAGGTGATCTCTGATTCTCAGCATGCTTTCGTCCATGGGAGGCAGATTTTGGACGCTGTTCTTATTGCTAACGAAGCCCTTGATTCTAGATTGAAAGACAACATCCCGGGTCTCCTTCTCAAGATGGACATTGAGAAGGCCTTTGACCATGTCAATTGGAACTTTCTTATGGAGGTGATGTCCAAGATGGGATTTGGGCACAGATGGATTAATTGGATAAAATGGTGTTGCTCCACGACCTCCTTCTCGATCCTTATCAATGGAAGCCCCTCGGGTTTCTTTCGTAGCTCTAGGGGACTGAGACAGGGCGACCCTCTATCCCCCTATCTTTTCCTTTTGGCCATGGAAGCTCTTAGCCAATTGTTGTCCCATGCAAGAAATGGTAACTTTATTTCCGGTTTCAGAGTGGGAGGAAGAGGAAGTGAGGGGCTGGTCGTGTCCCATCTCTTGTTTGCCGATGACACCTTAATCTTCTGTGACGCCGATGCAGATCAGTTGCAATACCTTAGCTGGACCTTCATGTGGTTTGAGGCGATTTCAGGTTTAAAAGTCAATCTGAATAAAACAGAGGCCATACCAGTGGGGGAAGACATTCCTATGGAGACTCTTGCGGCGGTCTTGGGTTGTAAGATAGGTAGCTTACCTACATCCTACTTGGGTCTTCCCCTTGGAGCCCCTTACAAATCAATTAGGGTGTGGGATGCAGTGGAAGAAAGATTCAGGAAAAGGTTATCTCTCTGGAAAAGGCAATACCTCTCCAAAGGCGGCCGTCTTACCCTGTTGAAAAGCACCCTCTCAAGCCTCCCAACCTACTTTCTCTCTCTCTTTGTGATCCCCAAGAGAGTGTGTGCAAGGCTTGAAAAGATCCAAAGGGATTTCTTATGGGGCGGTGGAGCCTTAGAGAAAAAACCTCACTTGGTGAGTTGGAAGGTTGTTTGTGCCGATAAAAAGAAAGGTGGCTTGGGCATTCGTAGCCTAGCTACTTTTAACAAGGCCCTTCTGGGGAAATGGTTGTGGAGATTCGCTAATGAGAATGAGCCCCTATGGAAGCAAATTATCCTTAGTAAGTATGATCTTCAAGAGGGAGGATGGTGCTCCAAAGATGCAAGAAACCGGTATGGGGTGGGGGTCTGGAAGGCCATCAGAAAAGGTTGGGAGAATTTTCGTTCTCATTCCCGCTTCATCATTGGGGACGGCACCAAAGTGAAGTTTTGGAAGGATTTGTGGTGTGGAAATCAATCTCTGAAGGAACTTTCCCCATCTTGTTTAACCTCTCTGTCAACAAAGAAGGATGGGTTGCTGAGGCTTGGGAGGAAGACGAAGGTGGAGGTAGTTGGGGGCTTCGTTTTAACAGACACCTTAATGATTGGGAGGTGGGAGAAGTCGAAAGCTTATTAAGTAAGCTTCATCCATTGACCATTAGAAGAGGCGTGGAGGACTTGTTCCGGTGGAAAGAGAACAAGATTGGAACCTTTTCTGTCAAGTCCTTTTATAGCTCCTTCTCAAGGGATTCCAAACCCCCCTTCCCGGCTAGAACTATTTGGACGCCTTGGGTTCCAATTAGGGCTAGTTTCTTTGGTTGGGAGGCGGCTTGGAATAGATTGCTCACCACAGACCGTCTGAAGAGAATTGGTTGGAGTATCCCCAATAGATGCTTTTTGTGTAAACATAAGGAGGAAACCACAGATCACCTTCTACTGTTTTGTGAGAAAGCCAGAATGTTATGGCTCCTAATTTTCTCCCTGTTTGGGGTGCAATGGGTGATGCACTCCACTGTGAAAAATCACCTCCTAGGTTGGCATGGTTCCTTTGTGGGCAAGAAAAGGAAGAAAGCTTGGAGAGCTGCCCCCCTCTGCTTGATGTGGACCATTTGGAGAGAAAGAAATAGGAGAGCATTCGATGATATGGAGAGGAATGATCAAGACATTAAATCCATTTTTTTGTACACTTTTGTGAATTGGGCTAGGGTGTATATAGGAGAACACACTTTGTCCTTGATAGATTTTATAGACTGGCTAGCCACTAAGTAAGGATTGTTTTGCTTTGTCCTTTTGTTTTTTTGCTTCTTTGTCTTTGGTATACTCCGTGTATGCCTTTCTCTAGCCATTGGCTCTTAATGAAATCTATTTACCTATCAAAAAAAAAAAAGATAGATGGGTAGCAAAGGCATGGGAGAAGGTTGGGGAAGGGGATGGTTGGAGTCCCACTTTTTAAGGCAATTTAATGATTAGGAGCTTGATGAAGTGGAGATTTTCTTATGGAAATTACAATCTTTTTATTTTTATTTTTGATAAGTTCTTGTGGAAATTATAATCTTTGTCAATTAAAAGGGAAGTGGAGGACAAATTGAGATGGGATGAGCCCAAGAGTGGCATTTTTTCGGTTAGATCCCTCTATTCATCCTTCTCCAAGGGAGATAGAGAACCCTTCCGGCAAGGATAATGTGGAGCACATGGCACCGACAAAGTTTGGTTTCTTTGCTTGGGAAGCGTCTTAGGTCAGAATTCTAACTCTTAAACCAACCCAAAAGGGGGGAGTAGACTTTGTTGAATAGGTGTTATTTGTGCATTGGTGAGGAGGAAATGATGAATCATTTGCTTCTGCATTGTTCCAAAGCAAGTATGATATGGCAATTGATATTCTCTCTTTAGAGTGCTTTGGGTGATGCACTCTTCAATTAGAAAGAACCTTTTGCGCTAGCATGGCTCCTTCGTGGAGAAGAAATTAAAAAAAAAAAAAAAAAATCCTAGAGGACCACTCTCTTGTACTTGTTTTGAATTCCCCTGAAAAGAAGGAAAGGAATAGGTCTTTTAATGATGTTGAGCAATCAAACTAAACAATTTAATCCAATTTTATGTTTACTTTTGTGAATTGGGTCAACGTGTACATAGAGGATCACGTAGTGACTTCAATAAATTTTTTTGTTTATGTCCTTCTTGCCTACATTATTTTTTATAAGCAAAAAAGGTATATAATATAAAGAGTGCCTCAAGAACACGTCAAAGTACACGAGACGTACACAAAAAAATGCCTAAAAGCACATCGAACAAGAGAGAACACAAAAAAGCAACACCTTTCTTAACAAGAACCCGACCACTCATCCCGCCAGGTTAGCCCAGTTGGTCAAGGCGAACATTGGTAAGTGTGATCCTAGTAAGTGGCAAAAGGTCTTGGGTTCGAATCTTATCACTGATGATACCCTGAATTTTCCTGATGCTTGTTGTTGTGAGGCAGTCAGCACCCCAATGTTTGGGTCCCCATGGAGAGTCTTAAGGGCTTGGCCATGGAAGGTTCCTCGGTTATATATATAAAAGACATAGAATTCATCTCTATGTACATCTTTACCCAAGAAAACAAATTACTAAGAAAGGAATTCTTCAAATAAAAATTTGAATGCTCCTCATTATCAAATAGTTTGTGATTTCTTTCCTTCCAAACAATTCAAAAAATACACAAAGGGGCCTACTTTAGGCATCTATTATATTCATCATTTATTGTGTTGCACCTCCTCTTAGGCGCTTTTAATATATTTTCTCATTTGCTCATCAAAAAAAAAAAAAAAATTATAATGTGATGCTACATTAAAATCTCAAAGAGGATCAATAATTTGTGGAAATCTCAAGAAAGCCAAGCAATATTTTCATAACCTCACGGCTAATTTGTATTTTTTGATACAAAATGAAAAGATTCATTACTAACTCATTCAACAAATAACAAGGATTAACTATCTTTTAAAAAGACCAAAAAGAGAGATACATGAAGAATGCTCTAAGAGGCACTTAGCTGTAGGATAATATGAAATTCCTAATAAAAACTTCTAGCATAGAGGCACTTAGCCAACCGATTTGCAACTTGATTGGCTAACCTTGGAATTCACAAGGAGCAACTCAAATCTCAAGAGGTCAACTATTTTGCAAAGCCACCTCTAGTTAATATATTTATGCTAATAATAAAATGACTACTCAAATCATATGAAGTATTAGGTTATCAAGTACTTGCTTCACGAATGCTAGCAAGAAGGCCATAGTTGTCCCAAGGAATTTTCATGTAATAGCATGCATGTCAATATCTCCTAAGCTAATACATTGCATCAAAATAAATATGCTATGCCCTAATCTTAGAGGGCAGCTCCCGTGTGCCTATTTTAGATGCTTTGGATGGAACGAAACAAAAGAGCCTTTGAAGATTTGGAAAAGACAAAACAAAAGAGCCTTTGAAGATTTGGAAAAGAAAAAACAAAAAATTAAATTAATGTTTATGAATGAAGAGACTATAGACCACCTTCTTATTCATTGTGCTAAAACAAGGGTCTTGTGGGAGATATTTTTTTCTTTAGTCAGGGTGTTTTGGGTGCTTCCTTTGTCAATCAAAGAGACTCTTCTCAATTGGCATGGTTTGTTTGTGGGCAAAAAGCACAAGAAGGTTTGGAGAGCAGCTCCTTTACACATCTTTTGGATAGTATGAAAAGCGACGAATCAAATGGCCTTCGATGATAACATGCTTTCGACCCAAAAACTAAAATATTCGTTTGCTTACTCCCTTTGGTCAGAGACAAAGTTGTTTATTGATGATTATCCTCTAACTTTAGTTAATTTTATTGATTGATTAGGCTCCTATTGAGGTTGTTTTAATCCCATTTGTTTAGTTGATTTCCTTTCCTCTTTTGGCCGTTTTGGCAATAGGTGTATAGGTATTGTATACCTTGATTCACTCTTTAGGCACCTCTTTTTTAATAAATATATTATTTTACCTATTAAAAAAAAAATACTTTTATGAAATGGGTTGAATTGTATGTTGATGTTAATCCCATGTCCATGATAGGCTTTGTAGATCATATTAATCTAAGTAAGGAATAGGAGTGGGAGGAGAGTTGTTTTTTGTTCATTTCCAACTTCCGCTTTCTTCTTACCTATTTTTCAATGCCATTTGTACACTTTGTGTGTACTTTGTTGCAGCCCTAGTGTAGGAGTTGTACTTATTGCTCTCTCTCTCTCTCTCTCTCTCTCTCTATATATATATATATATATATATATATATATATTCTTTCTTGTTGCCTATCAAAATAAAAAATAAAACAATCTTTTGATTTGTGTAACTAGGGAGTTCTTATGGGTTCTTTTTTTTTACCTCTCTTTTTCTTCTTCTGATAGGCAAACATAAATTATATTAATAATGCCTAACAGAAAAGCACACCAAAGTAGTCAAGACGTATACAAAGGATGCTAGAGGCAATGCTTAGGAGTTCCTTTTAGCATTTGTTTCTAGTATAGCATCAATTTGTTAGCCTTTTTTTATTAGAATATTTAGCCATCTCTTATTTTGTATCCTATGCTTTCTACCCTTCCTCCTTTAAAAGGAGGAAGAGTACAAAACAAATATGAGATATCTTTCCAATAGAATGGATATGAAACTATTCCCGCTTCTTGTCAAAAATTATAATTAGAAAAAAACAAAAAAGTTCTTTGTGTTGCAAGATCCTTCCTTTGAGTTTTAAAGCATAATTAAAGTCACTCCTCAAAGAGGAAACTATGGAACCGTCACAAATAAAAACAGTGGTTCCCATATCATAAAATTTTTGCCAACCTACTACAATTTGCATGAAAAAACAATAGATCCTCATAAGCAACAAAAAAGGACACACACAAAATATTTCATGTTAGTCTAATATACATTGACAGTCGTATCTAAATAGCTTAAATTTTCAGAAAAATTGGTAGCCTAAAATAGTACCAAAGTTATGTTAACTAGAGGTCTCAGGTTTGAATCTCTCCTAATCATGTTCTACTCTCTTCTCTCCTATTGTTGATTCCCCTAGCTATTTATATATAGTTCATAATTGCTACTGCTTTGTCTATGTAGAGATATGGGCATACATATGAGGAGGGGAGTTAGCATGATACACATAGCAGATCAATATCCTAACAGCTTAAGCTTTTAAGAAAGTTGGTAGCTTAATACTCCGAAATTACTAGGCAAAATTGGTGGTCACCAAATTTTCCGGCAATATTTGGCGGTTTCCTTAGAAAACTTGTAATTAAGTATCAACTTAGGTGAAAATTTTAGGAGCAAACCCTTCACATATCATCATTTCTAATAAAAGAAACACTATGAATGAGTTATATCCAAACCTCCATGTATATTTCTTATAAAAGAAACACTATGAATGTGTTATATCCAAACCTCCATGTATCTATCTCAAATCAATGGACTGAAAATTTTCATAGGAATCTATTTTATTTTTCTAATTAAGACAGTTTGAACATCAAAAGCATGAAAAATTGATCAATGCTCCTCATTCATTCTCTTTTTGTCAAAAAAGCATCACACACACACATAGGTATATATTTTTTAACTATTTTCATTTGTTATGTTTTTTTAACTTTGTTTTCTTTTAGTATCCTGCAGATTCTGTATTATCTCTAGATCACTCATCTGATCTTTTTTTTTAACGGGTCACTTGTTTGGTCATGTAATTAACTTTGATTAGATTATTAGCCAGTCAAGAACATACTTACAATGAAATACTCATTAACAGTATTATTATTTATGAAACGAACTTAAATGTGGATAAACTTAGGCAAATGAATGCCAAAAAGGCTGCAGAGTTCACAGTAAGTATACACCCCAAGTTACCTAATTAGTTGGAGTTAAATAAAACTAATAACATAAAGATGCATTCTATTGAGAGGATTTTTTAACATGTAGCCATCTGAAGGTCATTAGATTCCCAATGGATAGGACATAGATGCATTATACTGTAATGTTTATATTTAGCAAGTGGACAAATACAGATGGGACCTTGCATCATACATCCACTATCACAAACATGTAAATGCACAAGTGGTTGTGGAGGTTTGTTGGAGGCAACTATAAGTTAGGGAGAAAATGATGGTTGACAAGTATGAAGATATGAACCAATGGTGTTCTAGGAAGGGAAAGGAAATCATGGGAGTGGGTCTTTGGAAAGCAATTAGAAGGTGAAGGATGTATTGAACATTTGGACTTGTATCTCTGTGGGGAATAGAGGAGGAACAAATTCCAGAGTGATATTTGGTATGGGAGAACACTATGAAGACCTACTTCCCAGAGCTATCATCTTCTCACAACAAATAGAGAGGCCATCACCAATTATTGGTGTAGGGAGTGTGGAAGTGGTTCATTGAAATATGAGATGTCTCAGAGCTTTCATAATTTTGAGCTGGAGATAGGGGAGAGTTTCACGGCTTGCATTTACCAGATTAGTGTTAGAGAGGAGAAATAAGATGTTTTAATACGGAAGGTCTCTAAAAGGAATTGTTTTAAATCAAATCCTTTTTCAGTGAATTTTATCCTGCCCAAATATCTCTTTTCCATCTTCAGTGTTGGGGTTGAATGCCATGTCAGATTAGCATTTTGTGCAGGAACCTTACTATAGTTCAGCTGATGCCACAGGAGAGAATCTTGGTAAATTGATGTAGTTTTTGCAGACATTAAAAGGAATTGGGAAATCATATTCTTATCTACTATCAGTTTGCTTAGTATTTCTAGGTTTTATTGTTTCCTGCCCTTGGTGTCTTAGCTACTACCTTAGTAAAGGATACACTAACAAGCTGGCATGGTGGCTTACAGAGAAGAGGAGGAAGGTATAGGAATCTGATTTTAAAAATGTTCATTCCTATGCATCTAAAAGGAGTGGAAATTGAAGAAGCACTAAATGGGTGGAGTTGTTAAGAGATGAAGTTAAGGACTGGTTCTCGAAATCATAATTTTCTTGGTCCAAGGAGGAACTCTCTTAGGGAAGGAAACTTGTCATTTCTAGATTTTAACGATATGGAGGCTGTGGTCTGAACCCCCTTGTGGTGGACCTTCACATTTCCCCTATTTGTTGCTTCATTAGGTGCTTCATGTATACATTCTGTGTGCAAGGTTGTGCCCTCTTTTAAGGGGTTTCTAATATATTTTTGTTTTAATTTAACCAAATAGCTTATCATTTCCATGAGACAAATTCATCCCTGGTCAACACCCATTTATATGTAAATCCCAACAACACAACAGGATAAAAGCGAGCTTCAATGCACAAACATTAGAAAGAAGACTAAAGTGCATGATATGAACAATAGCACTGAGAAATGACAATAATCTTGATTAAAGATGATGATGTTATTAGCTCTTGGAAATAGTATTCAAGAAATAGAAGTAACTAAATTAAATAGTCCGAGTAGTCAAACAAAGAAAGGACCCTCATCAGATTGGTTCAATCTTTTTATTCAAGTCATTATAAAATCTAGTTCAAACCAGTTAGAACTGGATGACTTTAGCCAACATTATATAAACTGAACAAGTCAACTGAAGCAGACTAATATCAAAACATTCAATAGAATCTAATAGAATGAACTAAAAACGAACAATCCTCACATGCAAAATATAGCAATAAGTGGTAAAAAGATGTTAGAAAGTCAGTTCTATGGACACTAAAAATAGGCATTCCAAGGTCCACAAGCAAAAATTAAGGATCTCTACATACCTCATCCCTATCATAGTTGTCACCACTGTGAGGATCAAAAAGAACATCTCCAGTTACCAGCTCAAAACAAATGCAAGCAAAGGACCATAGATCAGCTGAAGTTGAATATTTAGATCCAAGGATAACCTCTGGACACCTATATTGCCTTGTCTGAATATCATTTGTAAATTGTTTATACGTCCAACAAGCATTCCCAAAGTCAACCAATTTGCACTTCAGATCAACCTCAGCCAACAGCTTCTGCCTAGTGGAACGGCTCCCTCTCCTACGACCCTGATTTTCTCGTCGGACATCCTTTACATCATCAGTGTTCACTGAGCTACTCTTTATCACAGAACTATTTTGTTGCTCCTCAACAGAATCCCCATTTGAGTTTGCATCATTATTTGAATCTTCTGAATCAGGAGCTTTGGCATCTAGCTCAGGATCGTCAGAAGCTTCTTTTCCCATGCAACCTTGAGCCGCCCGCTTAGCCTTTCGCCTGATTTTCTTTTTCTGGTTCTTTGTTAAATCCCCATTCATATTCTTAGTATCTTTTGAAGCTGCAGGCTCAGATACAATTTTATCCCTGCTAGTTGGAAGGATAAGAGAAGCACCCGATTTTCTTGGGTCTTTTGATGGATCAATCATGGATAAAAGTAATACATTCTCTGGTTTCAAATCAGTGTGTATAATTGAAAGCTGGTGATGCAAGTAATCCAGGCCTACTAAAATATGAAAACAAATTTCTTTAACCATGTGTAGGGGAGTTCCTCGGTAATCAGCATACTTGATAAGGGTCAAAAGATTATCCCCCAAGTACTCAAAAACCATACACACATGTTGCCCATTTGGCCCAGAATGCTTAAAATGATCCAAAAGCTTCACAACACATCTCTTGTCATCTGGGTCTCCCTCAGCAATCTGTTTCAGTATGGTTATCTCATCCATGGCTGCCTCAGTATAATGCTTAGCACTCTTTTGAACTTTCAAAGCGACGTATTTCTACAGAATTAGGGTTTTGCATTATCAAAACGATGAACAGTTAAAAATGGAAACATATGGAAATACATAATATAGTGCTTGACATATGGAAAAAAGGAACAAACTGGAAATAAAACAACTTAAAGTCTAAATATGAAAAAGGAAAAGAAATGGATAAAAACAGCTTCTATTTGTATGTATTACCCACAAAAGCAACAAGAACCATGAATAATAGTGAGGAAACTATACAGCTTAGAAGAAAGAGTTTCATTTCTATAAAAACTTAATCAACATATATGATGATTATCAAAAACAAAAACAATTTTCATTTTAGTTTAATTTCATCAGCTCTCTCAGAAGGAAAACAGAGGAGAAAAGAAATGGAAAATGCAAATCTGAATCTTACGGCTTGTTTGGGAACCCATTTGGGAGCATTTTTTGAAAATTGTTCTCAAAATATAATTTTCAAGAAAATTCTTAAAACAGTTCTCAATTGTTTTCAATAGCAAAATTTGTTTGGGAACTCAAATATAAAAAAAACAATTTTCTTGGGAGTATCACCACTTACGTACAATGCACAAGTTTCCAAAATATTTTTTCATATTTTCAATTGTTATTTAGAATATTCGACAAAAAAATTTTGATAGGTAAACTAAAAGAGTATATATAAAAAGGAGGTGCCAAATGTGCGTCCCAAAGTATACAGGAAGTATACACCGGTTACCAAAAGGTTGAACCAAGAGAAAAGAGAGGCTACCAAAAAACAACACCCACAAACCCAACAATCAATAAAGTAGATTAAAGGCAAAAAACCGTCATCTATAAACACCTTAGTCCATGAGCACAAAATACAAACAAAAATGTTTTTTAGCCTTTGGTTTGAAAGCTCTTCGTTTTGAAAATCAATTTTGTTTTTTTCCATCCAAACTGTCTAAAAGATAAATAAAGGGGTTCAGGGTTGTGTTCCAAGCCTTTTTGTGTTTTTTGCCCATGAAAGAATCGTGCCAATGAAGAAGGGTCTCTCTAACCGGTGGGAGAAGAACCCCATGCCAAACAAGAAGGCTCCCTCCAACCTTAAAGGTAACCTAAGACCCACCAAAGAGAGCAAACTACAAAAAAGAATAACAGAAAGCACCTAAAATTTATTTTTAAAAACTACTTGTTTTTAGAGCAAATTATCAAAAAATTATTTCCTGTCAAATTTGCCAAATGTGTTATCTGATTTAGAAAACTGACGAGTATAAAACTGATTTCAAGATTAGTTTCCAAATAGGTTTTAGCCTTCTTTTTTTTTGGGACCTCAACTAAGGCTAAAATCTTTGCAGCTGCTAACCCAAATATTTTGGCAACCAAAATTTTTAATTCTTAAACTTCCTTATTGCTTGCGACCTGAGAAACCAAAAACCACCTCCCACCTCCCATCCCATACGTCTCTAATTCAACTATTTTGACATTGTTTTCCCTTTCTTTGAGAAACCAAAACAGCATAAACAAAACAAGATTCAGAACTTGATTCTTTTGTTTCCTTTTCCCCAGTTCCTCAAAAACCAAGCTGAACCACTCAGCGAACACGAAAAGGCAGACTCTCATGTGTCCCAAAGAAACCCAGCCCAATGCAAATCTTTGTCTCAGTTAAAGCAATCATTCCATTTATTTGGTAAAACTAAATAAACAGTTTTAAAAAATGCAAAATTTTCTTTGTTCTCCTCATTTCTTTTCTCTCTTCTTTCGCTCAGTTTTCTCATCAACCAAGCAGAAGAAATGAAGCAGCCTGGCATAATCTATGTGAGTTTGCATCTATTTAAAAGAACAAGACATTCAAAAAAACATAGAGATCCAAAATTTTCTCTTTTTTTTTTCCTTCCCTTCCAACTTTTTCTCTTCGACGAAACAGGAGGGGAGTAGAAACATACGGATTTTTGAGTATCCCAAGCGAGCCACACGGTTGAGAAATGTCCCCAACCGAGCTTGGCCTGCACCACATAGCGCCCATTCTTGAAGGTATCCCCGATCCGAACCGCATGGTACCCTCCTCGCCTGTAATCTTCCGTTCCTTCGTCTTCCGACGTATAGTCACTGGCCTCGCTCAGATCACCGTTCCGATCCTCCGCCATTGACGATCCTGTGGCCAAACAAAAAACGACGTCGTATTGTACGGTCAATATGGAGTCTCTGGTTGCAGCGAATAAAATTAGGGTTTCAGTGCCGATGGAGGAGCGCAATGATTTGAGAGTCTATCTCGCCGGGGAATAAAAGGGTGTGTGATAAAGACAGCCTGGCCGAGCGGAGGCGGTGCTAACAACGCGCCAAGATGGGCGTGGACATGGCGATTGGGTCCACGATGGCGGTTCGAGTGACTCCCACCTGTGCTGCGCTTGATGACGTGGACAGGCGTGCTTGGAGTGCCCGTTACCTTCCACCTTCGCTCCTCTATTCTTTCTAGGATTGAGTTTGGTGAATTGGATTGAGCGAAAAGATTTTACTTTTCCATAACTTCCGTAATTTTATTCCTCATCGCAACATTTTTTGAAAAATTACACTTATAATTAAAATAAAAAAAACTGTTAAATTTTTATTTTTTTATGCAATTATCTACACCTTTGGTCAACCTAAGTTGCTTATCTATAATTTTTTATTTATTATAATTGCTTAAAATTTAATAACAATACTTTTAAAGCTTTTGATAGTGTGCACTAAATAAAGAATCGATACTTCAATCCGAAGATACCCCCTAGGGAAATACGCAGGCTTAAATTTCCCATCATATTATCTTAGATTGCCCAAAGAAAAAAAAATGACTTGAAAGAGCTAAGAATCAATTGGATGAAAGAATTTTTTGAAGTTTTTGACTTATAAAATGATGGTAAGAAAGACTACCAAAGAAACCTCATTTTACTCGTGCTTTTGGAATGGAAGTAATCATCCTCTTTAAGATCCAAAATGCCTACTGCAATATAGAATTGATGGAGGAAGCAAGATGTGTAAGTGACATCTTCTATGCTCTAAATTTAGTGTGAGGAGATAATGATAAAAGACAGTGTCTTATCCCCTAATTATTACACGAGAATATGACAAAAAATTAGGACTTAAAGGTAAAATCTTAAAGATCGAGAACTTGGTACTATAATGGATTTTCAACAACATAGAGATTTAGAAGATGGAAAGTTAGAGCCAAATTATGAAGGTCTTTATCAAATTTGAGAAGAAGTATAATAAAGTAAATTTGCATTAAAAATGTAAAATAATATAAAACATAAGAATATTAACAATGTGCAAAATCCTTCTAAATATAACAAAAAAATGAAAATTTAAAATAAAAATAAACTTATTTGAATTAAAAATAAAATTGTCAAGAACTCAAAATAAGGTTGATTTACAAAAATGTAAGTAAAAAATGTAGTACTTACTAAATTCATTGGCATATTAAAATGTGATTCTCTAATTTCTTCAAAATGTTAAGCATTGTTTCATAGCAACTCTAGTCAATAAAAAAACGGAAGTAGAGCTATTATGGTTTTTATAGTACTGGGAGTATCATTCTCAATGATTGTCGTATGAAAGTTATGAATGCTAGGGTAAGATGTTTGTACCTAATTCTAAAATAAAAACAATAATCAAATTAATTTTAATGAATTATGATTAATTCAAATAAAAACTAATTAGTTAACAAATTGATTAGTGATTTTTACCTTAATTGATTCAAGTCTATGAGTTTCACAATCCAATTGCAAGAATATAAATTGGAGCGAACAAAGGATTCCTAATTTAATTGAAGTAATCTTAGTGTTTTTAAGATCCTTGGTCAATTGAGATATCCTAAGTTTTATAATTGAAAGTTGCATTTGAATTCTAAACGTTCCTTTTAAATCCTTATATCTAATTGTTATCTTTGTAAATGAAAATTATTCAAATTCAAGTATTGGCTTTTCAATCCTTACTACCTTTGTAGATTTGTTTTAGGATAGACAATAATAAATATAACATCGATAACTAGGGGGTAAGGGGTGCCAAGAATTTGTAGTATCTAATTGTTAGGAAGTATCACAAATTCCTAATTAGTATAGATTCATTTTTTTGTAAAGAATATTATATAGAATATTTCTAGGTTGATGTATCATTGTAATATTAAACTTCCTTATAGAATAAGGACGATTGTTGAAAATATCTCTATAAATATTGTAGGTCAAGGGGAAAAAGTTATGAGATGGAGATAGACCTTTAGAGACTATACGAGGTGGATAGAGATGTGAGGAAGAACGGGAGGTACTCGGTGGAGCGAGAGGACTCGTAGTAGGGTTTGTATACAAGGAGTGGGGAAACATGGGATGTTTTGAGAACCCAATAGTTGTATATGATTTTGTCCTCTGTAATATTCTTTATTGTATAGTGCAATCATTCTCTCTCATCCGTGGACGTAGGCATGGTTTGCGGAACCACGTTAAAATATCGTGTACCGTTTGTGTTGATTGTTTTATCTTTGTGTTCTTGAACTAACATTGTTGGCATCAAAGCTTTCGTTGTTATAACACTAGTGGTGTTCTATCATATCATCTTCTAATTCAAACTAATAGAAAAGCATTTTAGTCTTATTAGTTTTGCTTTAAACCGTTTATCAAATTTATTACTAATCTTGTTTTTCAATTGTCCTCCTAGTTTCTAACTCGGGTTTTCAAATTTCATACCTCAAGATAGCTTCTAATCTCTCAAACAGATATTAACACAAACATAGTCCCATAAAAGAATGAAAGAACATTGAGGTTGAATCAAAAGAAACTAGCAACAAAAATCAATTCAAAAGCATTAATACCAAACCTAAGCAATCTTCAATATATTCTCCAAAAGAAAATATAGAGTTCTTAATCAAAGATTAAATGAATGGACTAAGCTCCTAAACCCCTAAAAAAATTGAGTTTAAATAGTTGAAACACAACTTGTCATATGACATAGCTACGATTGGCAAAAAAATTGTAAAACTACACAAAATCCCATAAAACCATCATATTTTCTAATTCCAAACCATTTGGACTCTTCTTAGCCTTAGTTGATGTTTGGAAGACCCCAAAATCAAGGTTTGGTAACTTAGAATTGTGTGGTTCAAAGATGGAAAAGTGGTTTGAAATCAACTTGAGTAGTTCAAAATTCTCAAACTGCATTTTTTGAGTTCTCGTAGTAGATTGAAATCAATTCAAATTTCAAATGGATTTTGAATTCAACTTCTACCATATTTTTGTGCTCCCCTTGTTTGGTTTGAGATGGAGTTCAAAATCCATTATGATCTACCATCCATTATGATCTTCCTCTTTTCTTGTTGTTGACTTTCGAATCAAATTCTCAAATTTTGAAAATTTTTAAATTGGACTTTGCATTTTACATTACTTTGCTTTAAATGATTATATCTATCATGTTTCAACTCTTATTCATGCAAAGTTTGTAGTGTTGAATTTCTAACTTCTTAAGTTTTCAAACTATAATTGGAAACCACCAAAACAACTCACGATAGATAGTCCACGATTTAGTTCAAAGTTAAGGTAGATATATGATTCATTTGTTTGAGTTCTAATCCCCTTTTGAAGTTAAACAATGACTCCAAACTTTCTCCCTCATGGTTTCTCACTCTCTAAACATCTCCATAACCTTCATTCACTTCTCTTTCCTGCTCATACCTTACTTTTATTGCCCTTATTTAAATTATCGACATTTTCTGCAAGTTTCAAATCTCTCTTCAATGTTCAATTTTTTCTTTTTTCTATTTTGGTTGAAAATGACTTGTTCACTTTGCATTCTTTTTAGCTCTTTATATTGGAATTAAACTCAAAATAGGCATTAGATATATAGCTAGGGTATTAGCACAAATTCAAGTTAACATGGATGATTTAAGCCTTGTTTTGCATTTAATTCATATTGTTAATATGTCAATAAACCACATATTTACGCTTTACTCGTATTTATGAAAGGTTTAAGTTAATTAAAAACATTATTCTTATAGGATGTTTTACAAAATATCACTATGGTTTTAAGAAAACATTAAGGAAAAATATATTAAAAAAAAGATTTTTTAATGTTTAGTTTTATTATATAAAATAATATAATTAAAATTAGTTAAAAAGTTTATGCATTTAAATCTGTTTCTTATTTTCTTTTATTTGTTCTACTTTTCCTCCTCATTTTTTTTCCTTCACATTTTCTCTCAAATTTTACATGAATTAAAATTTTAAAAATAAATAAATTCAACTCAAAACAATATATATATAAGATATTTTTCATCAAGAGCATATTTAAAAAATAAAAAATATATTAAATTAAATATTAAATATTTTCCAAGAAAAAAAGAAAAGTGATAAAAGAAAAATTTATCACTTATGTAAATAAAAGAAATTTTTTGGGTTACCTTCAAAGATGTTCAAGGATTTTAATTTGATTGTTTCATTGATAAATTTTATGCTCTAAATTGTGAATGCAACTATGAATACAAGAATGTTCAAAAATTTCACAAAGAAATGACTGAGTTTTATATGAAAATAGTAAAAGAAATTATCATAATATAAAGTGATGGATATAATAATATCAGTTAATAAAGATCGAACCATCGGTATAGGCTTATAGTAGAAGTTGATGATAGGAAATCAACCCACTCAAGGGCACAGTCGAATTGTTCAAAAACTAGGCTGGCCCAGGCTCAACCCATTCTCATCTACTTATGTGATGTCCCACATCGGATATGGGAGAATGTTCCTGGCGCTATATATGTAGAGGTTCCTCTTAACCAATTAGACGCGTTTTAAAGTCGTGAGAACCCATTTGGGTCCAAAGCAGACAATATCTACACGGTTGGGAGCGAGTCGTTACAAATAGTATCAGAGCACTAGGTTTTGATCTTGTTGGAAACTTGAATCGGTTTAGATTGGGGATAGATGAGTGACGCATTAGTTTAAGTTTTGGTTTCATTTAATCTAAGTTATAATGTTTGGAGGTTGTCTTGTGATGATTCGTTATAAAAAGATGTCAATTGACTTAGGACTCCCTAATCTTCAATATTTTGATGATATATTTGTTAGCTTCCTGATATGTCTATGTTGATTGTTTTAGGAAAAGTGTGACTTTCCACATTTCTAGTAACGTTGGGTTTAGTTTTGAAGGAAAACATGTGATTAGACCATTGTGTATGATCTTAGCTTTATGGGCTAGTTCCTTGCTTAGGAAAGGTTGTTAAGGGTTTTATGCTTATGTGGTGCGAGATGGAAAACATATTATGTTCTATTGATAAAGGTACAGTGAAGCAATTTTAATATTCGAGAGGTCACGTAGGAAGTAGATGAAGAGATAAGAGAAAAACATTTTCATTTATTTCAAGACTCATGTATGTTAAGTTTAGAGGACTAAACTTCTGTTAAGGAGGGGAGAATGTAATGCCCCAAACCCAATTTAGGGGTAAAATCGTAATTTAGAAATTATTAATTAATTAAAGTAATTTAATAAGGGTAAAAAAGTCTTTTCGTATAAAACCCCTATATATAAATTAGATTTTTCATATATTCTCTATTCAGAAAACCCTTTTACATAGAGATCAGAAAGATCAAAGAGCATAGGGCTGAAGGTTTGAAGGTTTAGGGTTTGAAGATCAATTTTTCAGATAAGAATTTTAATCCTTAAATTAATATATTATATTCGTTAATTAGTTTTGAATACTTTAGATATTCTTTGGAATATCTCAATTTTGATTAGAGTTCGTTTAATTAACTTTTAGGTCAAAAAGATTAAAAATTTATGAACATAGTTTGATTTATTAATGGAGATCGATAAATTTTGATTACTCAAATGAATAGATCTAGATAAATAAATAAATATATATATATATATATATATATATATATATATATATAGTTTCGGATGTGAAAATTACATAAAATTGTGAGTATGGAGGTTAAAAGTTTTGACTTTAGAGATGAAAAAAAAATGATGAAAGATGTGTAGGAAGGATTTGACATGTTGAAAAAAAAAAATTGCATAGGGTATTTGTTAAATTTCGGTAGGAGATTTAAATAATAGTAATAATAGTTTAATGCAATTAAATATTCTTAAAAGATTTATTTTAGATAAGTTAGAAAAAAGGAAATAAATTATTGTTTAGGAAGTTGAAAATAATATTAGATGGTAATAATATTAATATGAGAAATTAATTAGGATCCCTAATACTAAATAAAATATTTTTAGGATTTTCAAATTTATATATTTGGATAAATAATCAATAATCAATATTGTGTATTGTTAGCCCAAGGGTTCTCCTAATCGGGTTTTGATGATAACAAATCATGGTTAAGTGACTAATTGGTTTAAATGTTTAAGAATCTCAAGTATAAACTCGAAAATTCATCAAATGACCAAATGGATTAAAGATCGAGACGCTTGGAAGACTTGTGATCATAGGAAACCAATGTAAGATGAATACATGAGTGCACTTATGATTTTCATACGTTTCATGCATCTTAGAAAACTCGGTTTATTATTTAAAACGTCGATTTCATTAAAACCCGAGTTTTTAACTAATATACCTTAGGCAAAATGATTTATAATTGGCTTAATAATTTACCTAAAGACTTTGCCTAAGTGTTAGAAAAGAAATGAATCAAAAAATAGGTTTTCAGGGCTAAAAAATGTTCAATCAGTCGAGGCTATGGCCAATCAATCAACCGGTTGTGGTCGTCCAGTCGAGGACCGATCGAGGAAGGTCAAAAACCTTCTTTCTCTCCCAGTAGCCTTCTCTTCCCGATTGAGGTGATTCCCTTATCGGTCGAGATCCGGTCGAGGACCAGTCGAGGTCCGGTTGAGGCAACGGTAACATGTCATGCATTAAATGCTTCAACGGCTAGTGAACCGGTCGACCCCTAACTCGACTGAACGAGGTTACCTTTTGCTATTTTTGACTCCCGAGCTTAGAAACCTATAAATTGAGAGCTCCACTTCATTTATTGACAAGAGAACACTTGCATTCAAAGCTCACTTACTTGTTCTTGATCAAAAAGCTCTCATTTCTTTCATAGTGCATTAAATCACCACTTGCATATCCTTTAGTGCACTCTTGTTTGTCATCCTAACTTTGTCTTGTATTTGAGTCATCTTTAAGCTAAGTTGAGTGATTATATATTGTAACAATCTGAGTGTTAAAGCCTTCAAGAGGGTTGAATCTTGAAGAGGTTGTGTAAGAGCCCATTGGAGCCGGAATCCAAGTGTAAGAAGATTGGAAGCTTGGTTGAAGCTTCAAGTTAGTGGAACCCTCACTCGGTTAGGAGGTTGAGGAGAGTGGACGTAGGCAAAGAAGTGTCGAACCACTATAAACCCTAGTTTGAATTCTCTAAACTCTATCTCTTTACTTTGTTTATATTTTGTTTAAATTTGTTGTGATTGAAAAGATTTTAAAAACCCAATTCACCCCCCCCTCCCCCCCCCCTCCTCCCTTTTGGGTGTTTTTCTTAACTAAGCATAGCCTTTGTTTTCTCATGTATGATATTATGTTAGGTGAGAAGGAAATTTTTCAGAGTTAAATACTTCAAGATTTTGAGTGTTTTTTCAAAGTAAGGGAAATTAATGCAGATTTTTATAAAAGAAAATAATTTTCTTTTTATATTGTATTTTGAAATGTGTAAAAATATCATTTTTATCTTTTCACATAGATCAAATATGTGTTTTGTATGAAAATTATATTTGAAAATCTTCTTTGTTTATGAAAAATGAAAATTTTTGGAGATATGATATTTTGATTTACAAGTTTGAATTAATGAAATAAAGTGTTTGACTCTGGTTCCTATGACCCCAGTCAACGGGTTATAATTGTTAACATTTCTATAGCCTTAATCAACGGATTATAATAGTTGATATTATATGGCCCTAGTTAACGAGTTATAATAGTTAACCTTATGGCCCCTAGTCAATGGGTTATAATTGTTGACTTTTGGTTTTGTTCAACTTAAACGGAACAAATTTGAATCTAGTCACTCATTTGTGAAGTCTCACCTAATTGGGCACCATTTGTTATTTGATAACCAGAGTAAGATATTTTGAATGCATTTGATTTGGTTTTGATGAGAAATTGTTTTGAAATGGACATGAGAAAGTTAATTGAAAAGTTTGAATATATTAGTATTTCGAACTCAAAAGTTTTTTATATGAAAATAAGTATATGTTATATCTCCTATTTGCAAACATGATTGAAAATATTTGATCCATGAAACTGCATTGATGTTCTTTATTGAGCTTTAAGCTTATGCCCCTTTGTTGATAATTTTTCAGGTACTTTTAATTCGGACGAGGAGTGTTGGCTAGGCTTGGGAATTTTTATTTGTTATGATTTTGGTTCAAACTTATTTTGGACATTGTTTAGATGTTAAAATTTATTTTTCATTTAAATTATTTGAATTTGGAGTTATTTGGACAATAACACTCTAGTTGATGTGTTAGTTTTTTTAAAAAAAATTGATGCAAACAAACCCCCACACCAGGGTCGGGGATCGACTCTGATACCATTTTGTCACGCCCCAAAACCCACTCCAAGGGCATGACGATCATTTCACACCTCAAGCCCAGAGGCTCAAAGTGGAAACGACACAAACATTCGTATTGTAACTAGAAAGAAATTTACCAATTACCAAATTCATATTCAGAGTAGTAGGACAAAATTCCAAAGTCTCCGAGCATCAACTTTTTTTAAAAAACTAACACATCAACTAGAGTGTTATTGTCCAAATAACTCCAAATTCAAATAATTTAAATGAAAAATAAATTTTAACATCTAAACAATGTCCAAAATAAGTTTGAACCAAAATCCTAACAAAGAAAAATTCTCAAGCTTAGCCAACACTCCTCGTCCGAACTGAAAGTACCTGAAAAATTATCAACAAAGGGGCATGAGTTTAAAGCTCAATAAGGAACATCAATGCAATTTTATGGATCAAACATTTTCAATCATACTTGCAAATAGGAGATATAACATATACTTATTTTCATAAAAAAAACTTTTAAGTTTGAAATACTAATATATTCAAACTTTTCAATGAACTTTCTCATATCCATTTCAAAACAATTTCTCATCAAAACCAAATCAAATGCATTCAAAATATCTTACTTTGGTTATCAAATAACAAATGGTGCTCAATTAGGTGGGACTTCACAAATGGGTTACTAGTTTCAAATTTGTTCCATTTAAGATGAACAAAACCAAAAGTCAACAATTATAACCCGTTGACTATGGGTCATAAGGTCAACTATTATAACCCGTTGACTAGGGCCATAAAGTCAACTATTATAACCCGTTGACTAGGGTCATATAATATCAATTATTATAACTCGTTAATTAGGGTCATAGAAATGTCAACAATTATAACTCGTTGACTAGGGTTATAAGAACCAGAGTCAAACGCTTTATTTTATTAATTTAAACTTGCAAAACAAAATATCATATCTCCAAAAATTTTCACTTTTCATAAATAAACAAAGAAGATTCTCAAATATACTTTTCATACAAAACACATATTTGATCCATGCAAAAAGATAAAAATAATATTTTTACATTTTTCAAAATACAATATAAAAAGGAAATTGTTTTCTTTTGTAAAAATCTGCATTAATTTCCCTTACCTTGAAAAAGCACTCAAAATCTTGAAGTATTTAACTCTGAATAATTTCCTCATCACCTAACATAATATCATACACAATATTGATTATTGATTATTTATCCAAACATATAAATTTGAAAATCCTAAAAATATTTTATTTAGTATCAGGATCCTAATTAATTTCTCATATCAATATTATTACCATCCAATATTATTTTCAATTCTTAAACAATAATCAAAACTTTTAACCTCCATACTCACAATTTTATGTAATTTTCACATCCGAAACTAAATATATATATATATATATATATATATATATATTTATCTAGATCTATTCATTTGAGTAATCAAAATTTATCAAACTCCATTAATAAATCAAACTATGTTCATAAATTTTTAATCTTTTGACCTAAAAGTTAATTAAACGAACTCTAATCAAAATTGAGATGTTCTAAATAATATCTAAAGTATTCAAAACTAATTAACGAATATAAAATATTAATTTAAGGATTAAAAATCTCACCTGAAAAATTGATCTTCAAATCCTAAACCTTCAAATCTTCAGCCCTATGTTGTTCTCTGATCTTTCTTTTTGATCTATATGTAAAAGGGTTTTCTGAATAGAGAATATATAAAAGATCTAATTTATATATAGGAGTTTTAAATACAAAAGGCATTTTTACCTTTATTAAATGAATTTAATTAATTAATAATTTTTAAATTACGATTTTACCCATAAATTGGGTTAGTTGGGCATTACAAGTTAGGTTGTACCTTGTAGCTCATGGCTTTAGGTTTAGCTCGCAGCACAAGAAGTCGCGATCTCTGTTTACCCTTCTTCTTCTCCAAACGCTGAGATTGGATCGATTCTGGGTTCAAGGTACTGCTCCTCTCTATTCCCAAGCCAATCAATCGACCCCTAGGTTAGATTATTTTGTTTGGATACCGAGAAAATGCCTCTAGGATGCTGAGAAAATAATGGGATAATGAAAGAAAATTTTGAATAGTAAATTTTTCACCATCTAGGGCTTGGGAATGCAGAAACCGGAACTTCACAAAAAAACCTACGACTTTTGGTCTTATTTCATCTCAGTTTTATTTATTTATTTATTTATTTTAAATTTTCGTAGTTTTGGATTTTCTTGGCAGTAAAGAAAGTGAGAGAGATAATATTGGAGTCAAAATATGTTTTTTTTTTTTTTTGTCATTTTCTTGGTGACCAAACAGATGGTTGGATTCACTCTGTGCTTTATAATTTGGAAAATATATTTCTAGAAGTATTGAATTCTACGGTTTCTCTTTAAGCGGCCGTGAAAATATTGCAAGTTTGGATCACAGCTCCTGAAAATTTTGTTTTCATCCATAAAAATAGATTTAGGCAGAAGTCAGTAAAGGAAAAGAAAATGTTGAGGAACGACGAGGAAAATAAGTGAAATGAGTTTGAAACATTTAAATAGAGCTTATTAACTTTTTTTTTTAGGCAAGAACTTATTAACTTTAAATCTATTGTTTTTTTCCCTCTTTTCATTTTCTTTCATTTTCTCTTTATTTTCTTTCCCTGGCATTTTTCCTCAAATTTTCCAAGAACCAAACATGGGGTTAGTTTAGATGCAGAGAAAATATAAAAAAAAGTAATTAAAATTTTGAATTGTAAAATTTTCACCATTGATGATGAACTGGGTGTACAGAAAAATGTCAAAACTTACACTGACTGTTCTGCTTAGTTGACCCGAGGGTTTTTTATTTTTATTTTAAAACTTTTTTTTGGAAGTAAAGGATGTAAGATAACATAAGAATGAAAGAGTTTTCTTTTATTTGCTCTATTTTATTGGAAACAGAAGAGAGGGCCAGGGTTTCTCTTTCAATGCAAAATTGTCAATGCTATTATTGAAAATTTTTTAATTCTAGGATTTCATTTTTGGACCACAGCTCAAGCTGGAACTTTTATAAGATTAACTATCATGGAACATTATCTTGTAAAATTGTATGTATGAAAAACGTATTTGAGTTGAATTATAAAGTTCATTAATTTTATTATGAAAACATAAATTGTACTTACCATGCTACCAATGAATCCCAGATGTAAATGGAAAAAAAAGGAAAGCAACAGAAAAGAAAAAGTAAAACTTGCATATTAATTATTAAAAGAAGAGAAGGAAGAACCTTAAAATAAAAAATAATTAAAATAAATTCAATTTTATCATTTATAACCATTAAATAATGAGAAGGTGAATTTATCATGATTGTTACAGTTAAATAATAAAGATGTGCAGTATGAGGATGATAAAGATGTGCAATATGAGGGGAAATAAGCGATATAAAAGGGATACTTTGGGAAGAAAAAAGTCTAAACTCAAAGAAAAACGTCTACAAACTCTTCGGACTTATATATATATATATATATATATATATATATATATATATATATATTAATATTTTTGTTATGTTCTTATTGATGGAAGCTTGTAAAAATGCTTTCCTTGATATCTCAACTGCTTGGATTTGGAATATAAGTTTTTAACTTTCCAATCCTAAATATTGGAATTGCATTTACTGTTTGAGTTTGATTTCTAATTAGAAGAATGAATAGTGGTTCCTTGGATGATTGTTACTTTTCTTTCTTTTTATGGATAAGATAGGAACTTGAGACCTTGGTGTTGAAATATTGAATAAGTTGAGTATGTTGCTAATTTTGTGCTTAATGTTAAGACTTATTAGATTTTATGCTATAAAGAGAAAACTGTGAACCAATTACAAGTACTTTGTTATTGGGTTTGGATCTAAAATTTAAATGTTGTGAATAAAGAACTAGTGATGGACTATGAATGCTATTTTGTTGGGTTTCCTTCCAATTGGAACGTTTTGAAACCTTCAAAGTGTGGCCATAGTGCAACATAGTTTTTTTTCATCTTTGTATTCGTGTCTTGGAGGTAAATGCATGTCCAAAATGCATAGGAGAATGCAACATCTTATGTCCTTACAAAGTATCAACATGAAAAATCCACTGGTACACCAATTATTTTCTAAACAATTCTATTTCATTGCTTTTATCAATTTTATGTTTTTTAGTTGATGGTTTACGTCCAATTGATGAATAAAATAAAATAAATAGACTTTTGAGGATAAGAAAACAAGTAGTTTTCATAAAGCAAATAGAAAACTTACTAGAGGACAATGTTTTGGCTCTCAATTTTAATGTTTAAAGAAAAATTAATTCAAAATCATTTATTATTTTATGTTTATCGGGTTTTTTAGGGAGTAAAAAAAATTAAGAATATATATGTATTTTTGATGTTTCTAGGATAAAAAATATTTAAAATATTTTTTTATGTTTCATGTCCTATTTATTAAAAATTCAATAAAAAAAATTCCATCAAAAGAAATAATTCTACTTCTAGACATTAAATTTTATTTGTAAAAAATAACTAAATATGTATGTATTTTTAGATTTATTGGTTTTTTTAGAAAATTGGAGAAATGATTTTTTTTATATGATGTTCATTTACTAAGAACATAAATAAAAGTTAAAAAAATTCATGTTATTTAAATTGAATAATCATTTAACTCTTTGATAATTTGGTTTGTATGCAAACGTAAATTTAGAGATCATGTGTCATTAACTTGTAAAAAGGATAGGAGATGTCCCATCCTCCTATGCATTGGAGAGGAGCCAAACTCAATTGCACTTCCAATGACAAATTTTGGCTTCATAAATAAGATATTTTGTTGCATGTTGTCACTTGCTATATGCATTGTTGAATGGCTAGATTTTAAAACATTATGATCTTCACAAACAAAATTCACAACAAATAAGCTTGTCTTATATTGAATTTGTTGACACTTGTATTATAAGTTACAATTAAAGATGGAAAATAAGTTGGGTTCCCATAGTCTAGCCCATTGAAGGAGTGACCATCATGTTTATTGTGCATGCTGGATCAGGTTGCACTTGGCAGCTAGGCTTGGCTAGCCTGGTGTGCCAATGACTAATCTTGACTTTTAACTCTTTTTTTTATTATTATTCAAACACATCCAAAAATCTAAAATATTTGTTTTAACAACTATATAATGGCTGGTTTGGGGGCTAAATGTGTAAATTGGTCACTCAAAGATTTACATCATTATATATTTACCCTCAAATTAGTTGCCATATCACTTTTGGAAGGGGTTTTTTGGATGAAAGAAATGTGCAAGAAGGTAAAGCTTTAATGACATGATTTTTAATGTAGTTTTTGTTTTGTTGAAATATTGAATAACATGTTATATTTTATCTGTTTCATTTTTCTATTCCAAAATTTTATATATTTTAACCTTTTTGTCAACATTTTGAATTTATTTTCAATGGTATGCCTGGCTGTTGTCAAGTTGGGGATATTACTTGGGTGGGTTGACCTAGTTGGGCCATTGAACCCATTAAAAAGTGGGTTGGCCTGAGCTGGACCATTTGATACTTCTAGTTATAATGACAATTTGATCAATGGAATTCATTTTATGTGCATACGAGGATAAAATGGCATCAATTTTATTGCAACCAAATTGCTCCACCAACATTGGCTTGACCGCCCATGTAATTTGACACCACAAGTTATAATGACAATGTTGATCAATGACATGCAATTTTATATGCATATGAGGTTAAAGTGGCATCAATTTGATTGTTGTCAAATTGCTCCACCAACTTTGACATTACCCATCATATGTGACACCTCCAATTATAATGGCAAATTTGATCAATGATATGCATTTTATATGCATGAGGGTAAAATGGTATCGATTTGATTGCAATCAATTCGCTCCACACCACTATCACCCAACTGTTTTGTCATTATCACTAATTTGTGAACTTTGAAACCATTGTTGGTATTGGTATACCTCATTGACCTCCTCCTACAACCCTACCATTGTCATCAATATTACCACACTGCTAATTCATGTAAGTGCTATCACTATTGTTGTTGTTTGTACTATTATTATGCGTTTTATTGTAAAATTGATGTCGTAGTATGCACACGCATGGCGTGTGCCTCGTCTGCTAGTTCCATTTTGATTATACTTATATTGTATGTTAATATATAATATATAGTATAAAACACTTTGATTTTTTTTATTTATTATAAACTAGTGGAAGGGGCATGTGCTATGCGTGTGTGTAGTATGGTGACAGTTTTGGTGATAAAGAAGGCATAATGATAGTGGAAGTGTCATTGTGGTAATGATAGCAGTGCAGGTTGGCAGCATGATGTTACTGATGATAGTAGTGGGGTGGCAGGGTGGTGGTGGGGATACAGTTGTGGTATTATATGCCAATGACCATGACACTCAAGGTGATTGAAGGCAGTGTACCATAATGGTGTCAGTGGTGCTTGGTTGGGCTGTGTCATCATGCTAGCAGAAGTTGTGGCAATGGCATGCTGTTGTGGTGGTTGTGGCATTAAGTAGGGAATATTCAAGTAGGCAACTGTATAATAATAAAGTATGGCTTTAACCTTTTTTAGATTAGGTTCTTAAATTTTTTTTTTTCATGCACGCCTTTGTTTTTAGCATATCAAAAACATCTTTAAGAATTCAGGTACTATTGGAAAAAAGTTTGTCCAAAATTTTAAGGTATAAAAAGCCCATATGTAGTTAGTTTTTTCAAAAAATACTCTTATTTAAATGGATGCTAAAAATAATAAAAGGCAGGCCTGTTTTTTTTTTTTTTGCAATCTTATGTGGTTAATAATAAAGTTGAGTATATGCATTTTTCTTTTGATGGTGTAAGTATGGTTATAGTTATGCTGTATAGTACTTTTCTTATTAAAATCATGTTATTCTACCAAGGCCTGTGAGTGACATGTACTATTGGGTGTTTTATTTTGCTCCAATTGGTTTGTCTTAACCATGCATCATGTCACTAACATGCTATTTCTGGACAAACTAGTGCATCTTGTTGAAATAACTTTGCCCTTTTAAGTACAATTTATTCAGATGCTTTAATTTTTTGTATTGTAATGGCTTGAAGTCTATTTTCATTTTTAGAGCAAGTTGATGAAGTAACGCTAGGATGGATATGGATATACTTACATGTTAGGTTTTTCCAAAATGACATAAGAATTTGATTCTAGATTGCCTTATTTCTTATTTGGAAGCTTATGTCTATGGTTATGAGAAATGTGAATTTAGCTCATTGCCAAGTCTTAGGTATGAAAGTTGGATTTCAAATTTGGCTCGGAATTAGATTAGTTTTGGTTTATTTTCATGGAAAGCATATACACACATTCTATATAATGTACTTGTTCATTAGGCTTTGAGTTGGTAATGAGTAAGCTTTTGAGTTGAAAACTATCTTCACTAGCATTAAACATAAAACATGTTTAGCCTAAAACCATTTGAATAATTAAAAACTGCAAAATGGCTTATGCATGTAGAAGAATGACATGGCTAAAATTAGAGTGAATAGCTCTTACATGATGTAGAAATTAAGAGAGAGAGAGAGAGGGGGGGGGGGGGGGGTTTAAATGCATTTTCGTATTCTTCTTTCTAGGTCAGGGGATCAAAGACCTGGTATCAGTGGGATGTCCTTCATTCCATTGGAGAGTGAAGATTAAGGGGGATTGGAGGTTCCTTTTCTAGAGGATGCAGTTTTCTCCACTATTTCCAGTTTGTGTGGGGGCAAAGCTCCCGAATCGAAGGGGCTCAGTGTGGCTTTTTAGCAACATTGCTTGGACTTTGTGAAGAATGAACTGATACGCTTCTTTGGTAAGTTTAATCGGCAAGCTCATTTGAAAGAATTCTAAATGCCATTAGCTTGATGGGTGGATTGAATATGCTCATAGCAAAAGCTGTTAGTCAATAGACTTGGAAAAGTTGTGGAGGAGTAGCATACAACTATCAACATGCTTTGTACGGGGTAGACAACAAATTTTGGGGACACTTCTTTTTGTAAATGAGCCATAGATGCAAGGCTGAAGAGCTTTACTAGCAGTGTTCTTTGTAAGCTTTGACATTGAGAAGGCAAAGGACGATGACATTTGGGGGTTCTTACTTGTAGTCATGGAAAAATGGATTTTGGCTAGGAGTGGATTGACTTTTTTTTCATAGGTAAATTAAGAGAAGATGTTAAAAGCACTTGGAAAAGGTGCATCAAAATACAAATAGCTCCAAAAGCAACATCCTAAACTCACAGAATACTAGACTGCCCCCAGCTGGCCCTCTTGACACCCACAATTCCCAAAACCAATAAACATCCCAAACCTAGACTTCTCACCATCAAGACTGGCATGAAGCACCTTTAAATCTTGGAAGTGAACTTGTTCTGCCCCCTGAGCAATTTTGTGACAAAAGTCCCTCAACCAATCTAAGAGCAGAGTTAAAGATCCCCAATACTCCTACCCCTTTCTGTGAGGCCCTAACTGTCAGAGGAGAGTTATTGTTACTTAACTGACTATTCCAGTCTTTAAGGTGATGTTTGTTTTTTACTTAATTCTAAATAGAACCATAATGCTTAATAGTGTTAAATATTAGGTTGTTTGTTTTTGTAGTATTTTATTTCTATTAAATATTAAAAAGTAAAGAAAAACCAATATGTTATTTTTTTCTATTTAGAAAAAACTACATATTTTGGCTTTTTCTATTTAGTAAAAAATTTATAATAAGTTATGAAAAAGTAGAAAAACAAACAACCTAAATTCTGAAAACAAATTGCTTTCAGCAAAAAGCCAAAAAAACAAACACCACCTAAGTCTCCCTCTCAAAACGAGATGACAAGTTTGGTTTCCTCTTCCTCCCGCCGCCACCCCCCCACCACTGAGGCCTTAACACCACGCTCTTTTCTTGCCTCTATTTTCCTCAAAAGGGAGATAATCTCCTTTTCAAAACCCCATCCATAACTAGCATCCCCACAAAGCTATTGAAGTTGGCCAGCAAACTGAAGAGGCCATCTGAACAATGCTCCTACCCCATCAAACTGCAACTAGAATTACTGACTTAGAGGACTCCATTTCCTCATACCTGACCCCAATCTCCTTAAATATAGGATCTTTCACAGCATTCCTTGGAAATTCCCACAACCTGCCATCTTGAAGCATCATCCTAAGTGGTCCATTTCCAGATCCAAAAGACCAAAATGAAAGTCCCACCATCAATGAAGACTCGATCTCCTAGCCATGATTGTGTCCCTAATGTGATTCACTGGCCCACTGCTATTGACGGGCATCCCAACTGGAGAATCAAAAGGGAAAGAAAGGGAAGATGATGGCCTACCTTCAAAGCCTGCTGCTTCTGCCAAAAGAGCATCATTAATTGCCAAAACCCACCCCACTGGACCTTGAGACATCTCCTTCAAAAGGGGGTCAGCAAAGATCTCCACACAATTGACACACTCCTCTTAAAGGAGAGCTCTGGTGGCCCACTTTGGCAGTCTTGCCCCAAGTCCCTTTAATGGGTTTGAAAAATAAAGCCTTTGAACTTGTCCTCAAAGGACGGTGTCCCTTCTTATCCAGTCCACTAGAGCTCCCTTCAAAAGAGCTTATTTTTGTTGCTTTGGGCTGGTCCAATAAATGACTCAAGTTTTCAAAGGCAAATGAAAATCTCAGGAAATACATAAAGTGTATCCAATAATGTTTGAAAGAAAATTGCCACCCTAAATTAGCTAATCTAGCTCCTTAACAGTTTCCTGTGGGAAATATAAAGAAAATCAAATATAGTGACAACTATTCAAAATTTTATACCTTTTTAAAATCTTCGTTCTTTATAGAAGAGGAAAGAAAGTAAATAAATCTTTGAGAAAATCTTCTGGGTTTAAACCAAATTTTAGTTTCCTTTCACTTTTTCTTTCTATTTTTCTCTCTAGTTTCTGTTCTTAGTACTTCCCTCAAACTTACTAACATTTAAACCAAGCCTAAGTGGATGACTCTACGAGTCCTGAAACTTAGGAATCATGATGATTCGTATAGATATCTTCCATCCCTTATCATGAAGGTTATGAGCATCATATGTATATTACATTATGTTCCCCTTCCTTGATAGGTTTTCTACTCGTTGGCTTTATTTGTCCTGACTTTTGGGATAATATATATTTTGCTTTACTCTAATTTTGCAAGTGAATTTTGAGCAAATTTCATACATTGCTTATGGTGCAGTAATATTGTTATTATAAAAATTGATGGAATGAATATTGCTGTTGCATAGAGTTATTTATTGTTTGCTTTTTCTTACAAATGGAATTTCAACATTTCCAAACTGACATATTATTAGATATATTTTCGGACATGTTTTGAGCTAGCAAATTGAGGACTTTTCACCTGGTTATCTGGTTTAATAGTGTGCAAGTTCTTGAATCAAGCATAGGTCTGCATTTCAAAGTCTTTCAAATGACACCCATGTTTACATAGACCACTAATATGGGCAGGCTATATCTTGATGGAGCTTGTAAAACTTGTAAGGAGGGCTGGTTCTGATTTCATTTGAGATATTCATTTTATTCATGCATGCGGATTGGTTTTAGTTTGTTTGTCTTTGAAAAAAAATTACTGGAAAATGGGTGTTGGAGGCTGAAGCTTCAACCTCAGTATAGATTTGAGTCCTCTCTTTGAAAATGCTCCGATCATTTATGATATTAGGCAAGTTATTTTTATCCGACGTTTTCAATAGGGTTGACCAGGATGGTAGGTCTAATGTGAAAATCCCACATGGGTTTTTCCTCTTTTTTCTTTTCCCACAAGTCTTGCTCTTCTAGGCTATGGTGGTGATGAGACTTTTGGGTATTACCATTTACCTCTAGAGTTGGTTGATATGTCTTCATGTATGTCTTTTTCATTTCAGGCTGTTGCTATATTGGAATATTGATGTAAACTTCATCTTGCTTGTATTGATTGGTTTAGGATATCTTTCAGAAAATAAAAGCTTGATCAGGTTATGTCATACATAGGATATGAGGGCTCCATGAGCTCTTCCCTAGCATTGTCTCAGCTTAGGAGAGCAAACATGAATTCAAAACCCAAACCTCACTATGCTAGTTCCATTTTATGAAATATCAGACATACTTTGAAGAAAAATTTCCAATCTTGAAAGTTGATCACAACTTAGGAAAATATTTTAAAAAATTCTGGAAAAAAATAAATAAAACAAACTTCTAGAAATGGTACAAAAATTTTGGCAGTTGGTTTTAAGAAAATTAATACTTGAAATATATTGTATTTATATAGTTATTTAAATTTTGTCCGCATAAAGATCTATATTAAGACTATTAGCTTGAAAGTGTTGCTAAAATTACTCAAATTTTTGTTAATCAATTTATACTTAAGTTTCACTAAAGTTATCTTAAATTGTTTTTATCTATATAAATATTTTTATTTAAAAAAAATGAAATTTTTTTTTATATTTAACTATATCCACAATTAAAATATTTAAATTTTAGAAATATTTTTTTTATATTATATTATTTTATAAATATTTTTTAGCTTTTTTAACCACAAATTAAACTTTATCATAAAATAAATAATATGAAAATTTAAATTTTTGATTTAAAAAAAAAACAAATATAATACATGGAATTATATATTAATTTAGGATTAACATATCCTATATATAAATGAGGGATTTAAAAGAGATGATGGATGATATATCTTATTGCTCATCCTATCTCATGGTTGATTCAATTTAAATAAGACAAGTGGTGGGATAACTTATTGTATCCGGGATAACTTATTGTATCCATCATGAACTAAGCATGCTTGAAATGTATTCCTAAATTTTGTTGTCCTCGTAAGTTGTCCCAAAAGAAAAGAAAATAAAAGGAAATTCAAGGGATTTCCATGAAAATCTTCAAAAAAAAAAAATCAATGAATTTTTTTTGGCTATTTTTGCAAATTATAATCAATAATTATAACTTTGCTTTTTTATATTTAACATATTTCTTATTTAATTTTTAAAAAATTACCCAAAAAAAACATAAAAATTATTACATTAATATTTATTTTTTAACATATTTATCACTTCAATTTTTATTTTTAAAATTTACAAAGATAAAATCGTGTAAAATTGCAACATTTAAAATATTAAAATCGTTATAAAAAAAATAAGCTTTTTAATATTTTATAAAATATAAATTTTAAATAAAATTAGTTTGATGAAAAGAATTATTTACTAAACACATTTTTAATAATGTCTTTTATAAAGAAGTTCACGTAAAAAATAATTGAAAACTTTAAATGATTTAATTTTTTATTTTTTATTTGGAAAAAGTGTGTTTTTAGGTACTTGTAAGAAAACATCCATAAATTTCGAATCTAAGTTTCTAAAATAATTTAAATTGTGTATATTTCTTGGTCAAATATACTACTTTTAACCATTCAAATGGTTTAATAATATACATATTATCTTTAATTACCTTAAAAACTTCATTTCACCCATAAATGCATAAAACTTTGAATTTATTTTATAGTTTTTAACATGAATGTGTGGAAACACACTTTCCAATATACATTTAGCATTTGAATTCAAAATAATCAAATTTTTCAATGCATATTATATGGAAAACATCAATAATCATATGATCATTCTCATAATCATAATCATTTTGAAAATTTATCTAATTTAACTTTCATGTTCCTATGGAATATTTCTCAATTCATGAATTTATTAATATCTATCATCTTTGCTTGTAAGGGTAGCTTTGACAAGAAAATCATATCTTATGATTTTCAATAACATATTTTTATAAAATTTTCATTGCTACAATAATTTAATTTCATTAATCCATTTGATGATTGGGAAAGTTTTGATGAGATTGGTCCTAATTTAAATTTTATTTTGGGAAAATAGTTTTGAGGATCAAAAACACTTCTTAACCGTCCAAAACCATAAATTTGTTAATCATATATCAACCTACGCTTCTTCTTAATCAACTCTGAAATTCGATTAAGTCAGTCAAATTTGATCAAATCGTAAATAATTAAAATCAATTTAGCTATTGAACCAAGTTTACCTGTTTTAATTGAACATAAAAAAGATTTTAAATAGATATTTCATATTCATTAACTGAAAAATCAGTTACTATTAAGAGAAAAGTATAAATGGCCAAGAGAGATGGGCTAGAATTAGATCTTTAAGGGCGAAAAACCCTGATGCAATTCATGGTGCCAAATCCATAAATTAAAATTTTCAGCGAATAAAATTAAAAATTTGAAAATGCCATCTTTTACGAGTGGGGTTGGTAAATTAAAAAATAAAAAAAAATAAAAATCCCTTCAATTGCCAATCTCAAATATGAATGGACTGTAGCTACCTCTGAATTTCTTTTCTTTTTTTAGAAGCCATCCCCTCCTGAGTCTCTTGTGTTCTTTTCTTTCTTCAAAGTTCAAAGTACTGAGAGGCCATTTTTCTTAACCATTTATAGGACACTTTTTCTTTTTCTTTTTCTATTTTTAGTACAAGAGCTGCAGTAGCTCTTTAGAATGGTTAAAATTACATCAAGGCAAGACAAGAAAAATGAAGGCAAGTGTAATGCACAATTTTGACATTTTTAAAGCAATACTTGCATTAAAGGAAAATATATTAAATAATTTAATGCTTTTATTTATTTATTATTATTTTTTTTTTTTTCAAAAGTCAAGTAAAATTAATTATTTCTTTCTTATTCTCATGTTGGTATTTTAAATTCTATTAATTAATTGTTACATGAATATCTTCAATGTTGCAATACCCTTATATTTAATGAAAAAACATTTTCAATAAATATTAAAAGATTAAAGTTATGTTTGGTTGTTATAAAATACTAAGAAAGAAAAATGTTAAAAAAAATTATTTTTCCATGTTAATTTTCAACAAAATCAAATATAATTAAAATTAGATAAAAATTATGTATTTTTTAAATTATTTAGTTTTTTCATAAAAAAAAGAAAAAGAAAAATAAGTGAAATGGTTTGAAGTAGTTGTAAAAAAATTTATTGATTTTGAATCTATTTTTTATTTTATTTCATTTTTTTTTATTTCCTTCTACTCCGCTTTTTTTTTTTTTTTTTTCTGGCATTTTCCCTCTTATTTTTAAAAAACCAAATATAACCTAAAAGGAAGCTTCTCAAAGCAAAATAAAATGTCAATATTTTTTTTAACTATGACATTCCTAGTTATAGAAAGCTGTAAATATCCCTTCTTTTTATGGTCCTTTAGTTTTAATAAGAATAATTAATAAATAAAAAAATGAAAGAAGGAGAAATAAGTTAACCTCATTTTAAAAAAAAACAAAAAGAAAAAAGAGTAAGAAAAATTTTATAAGATTTATTTCCCATTAATGTAAATTTAATTAATTACCAAAATTTAGAAAATATTTTTAAAATATTAAAAAAATATTTATAGTGATTCTTGAATAAACTAATGATAAATAATTTTTAAAAAATATTTCAATTAAAAATGCTTCAAATATAAATAATATACAATACCTCTATAGTAACCATACCTTTAAAATTGCAAAAAAAAAATTAAATATTTAAAATTTATCTCTATAATTAAAAATTAATATTGGACATAAAAGCTTTTTTAGTTAAGTATTATCTCTAGAAGTAAGCACTATGAGTTATTTTTCAAAATTTTAAAAATATTTTATACTTCTCAAAACAAAATATTATAAGTGATTTTTTAAAGTTTTAAAATTGTTTTAAATATTTCAAAAACGTGTTGTATTAAAAAACAGCCAAACAACTCTAAAAGCGTGGACTGACAGTAGACCGTGAAAAGGAGACTTGGGTGGCTAAAAAGAAACCTTCCGACGGAAGTAAATGAAAGCAGTTGGGCCAAGGGGCCTCTTCTTCTTCCGGTCTACTCATTCCCACCTTCCTTCTTCCCTGTGTTGGTCAATACTCTTATCCTTTACTTCCTCCCCTTCCTCCTCCTTTCCTATTTGTCTCATTCATCATCCCACAATCACCCCATCCCTCTCTCTCTCCCTCCTTCCCTCCCTCCTTCCCTTCCCTCTTTGAAATTAGTGATGTCGCTTTTTCATGGGATATCATACTTTACAACACTTTATGATGTGTGTTTTGTCATACGGAAACAAGCATGGATTAATTAAAATTCTCTCTCCCTCTCCCTCTCCCTCCCTCCCTCTTTGATATCATACTTTACACTTTATGATGTGTGTTTTGTCGTAAGGAAACAAGCATGGATTAATTAAAACTCTCTCTCTCTCTCTCTCTCTCTCTCCCTATTTGGGAAACAATCATGGATTAATTAAAATTAAAAAAACAGCCTTTTGCTCAGCATATTTCTTTTGCATAGTTGTCCATGATTTTAAAAATATTCTCTAAGAAAAAAATAATAATAACTTGCCTGCTAAGTAAAAGTGAGAATGAGGACATAAATTTTCTTGTGAATTATCATTGAATCTAAATTATTGGCATAATTTAATTTAGATTGGTTCTTAATCAATTTGAGAACTCAAAATTTACTTTTGAGAAAATAAAATTAGAAAAAAAAATTAAGAAAAAGGAGAAGAAGGGAAATTGAGGTGTGAATTCACAAGTAAATGGGAAACATATGGATTTCTATGAACCTAATTTTTATTTAGATGTGATGAATTCAAATCTTAATACATATCTATTTTCTTAATTTATTGAGTTCACATATTAATTTGTAGACCATCATAATTTATCAGTTTACATATTCCGATAAAAGCATGAATCCAAATATCAGAAGGTATTATAAAACATAATATACATTATAAATCAAAATATTAAAATTTAGGTCTTCTTTGATTCCTGTAAAGTATTCAGAAAAAATACTATAAGAAACCATTTTCTTATGTTTAACTTCTCCATGAAAAATATTAAATAAAATTAAAATTAGTTAAAAAATTATATATTTTAAAATTATATAATTCTTGAAAAAATAATTAAATAATTCATAGATTTTATTTTATTTTATTTATTTTTATTTTTTACTTTTCCTTGTATTTATTGGAATTTGAACATAATCTTAAGTAATGTTTAACTTTAGAAAATTTAAAAGAAAATGTGAATGAAATAAAATATATATATATATATATATATATAGATTTAAAGTTAATAAATTATTTTTATATATTATTTTAAAAAAAAATCCACTTATCCAATTGTTCTATGAAAAAGTTTAAATACTTTTATAATAATTTTAATCATATTTGATTTTTTTTTACATTTCTAGTAATAAAACAACATATTTAATAATTATTTGTATAATATTTTTTAAAAAAATTTTGGCAATCAAACATAAAATTAAAACTTTTTAAAAAAAAATTAATGAACTAGTTTTAAATAATTTTATTTTCACTTTTTCTTCGGCGCCTTCCCGAATATTGAATACGTGGCTTGACGTAAAAGTATTTGACGTGATTGGTGCTTTTGTAAGGGAAAAAAATTGGGTTGATATATGATAAGATTAGTTTGGTAATAAAAAAAAGGCCTCAATTCCCAATCACTAAGTAGTTTTGAATGCTATTCCTTTCTTTCCTCCTCGACCCAATGAAAAGCTCATTTTCACCCCTAGACAAAACGTTTTTAATGATGTTTTTTTCTTTTTCTTTTTCTCTTTCTCTTTCTCTTTCTCTTTCCACCCCATTAAAGTATATATATAAAAGGACAATGGGACCACAAAGGCATAGAATTGGGTTTAATTGGGTGTCATATGCAAAGAAAACCTCACAACGAAGGAAAGGAAGAGCAATTTGGTTTTATTCCTCATATGATCTTATCTACTAATCCCTTTCTTTTTTTCTTTTGTATATTAATTAAAATAAAATTTGCCACCTTTATTGAGCATCTTTCTTTAGAAAAGTTGTTCCATATTCTTACTAATATAAACTCACAAACCTAATTTAATTTGAAATATTTGTAATAACCTTTACATTTGTGGTAAGTAAAAATTAGTAAAATAATAATATTTATAAATAAAGTAAAAAATGCAAATTTTTATTTTTTATTATTTTTGTGGCTTAAGACGCAAGCAAGCAGGGAATGGATACATCTCAAGGCTGAAGTCTCCTAAGTGGGTCCCCTGTTTTAGCTTTTTGAAAAACAGATTGAATGATGGCCCCATTTTGAATGCTTGGAAGGCTTGCGCCTTTCACATTCCATAAACTACTAATTTTGACTTGTCAACAATACTTGCGAGAGAGAAATGTAAAACATTAAAGAACAAGACCTGAAACTCAATCCTAATGAAGGTTAAGATTCAAGAGAGAGAGGCTGATGCCCACTTTATCTCAGACTCTGTCATATTTAAGGTATCGTTATCACTCACTCTTTAATGATTCTTGTGAAAGCTACGTTTACGCGTTTATAATTATGAACTTTAATATTCGCACCCAAAGGTGAAAATAATTCTCTTTTATAAAATTGGACAATATTACTCCCCAAATTTATAATTGATTTTATTTTTTCTTTATATAATGTGCATAAAAAAAAACTAAGAAATTTATACACTTTAAATGCTCTATGCCTTCAAGAAAAGTATCGCATTTGACACAAGAATATAATAATTTCATGCCCCGCTGGCGAATATTAAAAAATTTAAAAGGAACAAAGAGTTGTTAGACTTCGGACTTTTATTTTTAAGTGCAAATGACCATAGAGGACAATCGTACGGAACATGACGTTCAATTTGATGATCGGGTATGGTGGGGTCCACAGAAACTACCAATTGCCCATGTACTAGGAAGCATCGCCTGCCTTTTATTAAGTCTCGATTTTCTGGGAACGCGCCGCCTGTAACTGATGTTGGCGATCCACCATTTTTCTGTCGTTACCAGACAGAGAGTATCACTCTCTCGAGTACAAGACTCAGTTTACTCCACGTAAAGGAATCGAAACGAGTCACGAGCTCCTGTTCTTTGTGAGTTGCCCGAGTAGGCTGGTTTGCGCGAGTGGGAGAAATTGATAAATGAATGAGAGCAGGTGGGGGATGGTTGGCGACCTTTTTTCTTTGACTGTTTTGCCCCTCGGTTAATTATGGGCGGGGAAAGGAATGTCCGCAAAAAAGTAATAGTGTTGTAGGCTTGTAGCGTATGATTTATTTCTCAAGCATTTCTTTATTTTATTTATTTATTTTTAATTTAAAAAAAAAGACGAATTCCTTGTAGGTAATTTTTCGTAAAATACGATTTTTTTTATGGTTTAGCAAGGGTTGAGGTTGTCCATGGGGATTTAGGTCATTAAGAAATTTTAAATTGTTTTCTTATTTGTACTTAGAATTGGTTTGACAAAGAATTTATAAAGCGTTTTCAATTTAAAAAATATTTTTTAAAAAAAGTAGATATTTTACAAAATTTAAAGAATTCTTTTAAAAATATGAAAAATTAATTTTAATGTTAAAAAACACTTTTTTTTTTAATGAAACACTTAATAAGTAATTCTCTTAAAGACATTTAAAGAGTAAAAAACAACTTTATATTAATCTAATAAGTCTCACCTACATTCATACTTCTAAACTTTCTTTATATATTTGAGGTAAAAAAACTTAAATGAATAGACTTGATTTTCTCGAGGACTTCTACAAGTTCTTTGTACTATCCTCGTATTTTTACAAATTTTAACAAAAACTTTCATGATATTTTCCTTACATTTCACAAACTTGAAATTGAAAAATAAAATAAAATCAAATGTAATTCTCATTTAGAGTAAATATACAAGTAAAAAGGATTTTAGAACTTGATTGCAATAAAAAGGTATATAAGTAAAGATTTTATAATCAAAGAGTATATGAGTTGGATTTTATGCATAGTAAATACTCAAAACATGCTAATACTTAAAGTAATAACGGTTTTCAAGTTATAAAATTATCATAAATTAGTTACAATGGTCACATTTATATTATTTTGTAGAAAATCAGTGACTTAATCGATCGATCAACTTATTGATTACTTACTAGTTATTAACATTCGTAGCTGATTATCGAGACTTAATTAATCAACCATTGCACAATTAATTAACAGGTTAATCAACTAATTGACTAAAAAATCTACTAATTTCTCAAGCTACTATGCATGGTTTGTACCTTTAAAAAAAATCGATCACTTTTTAAGCTTTTATAAAAATCAACAATAATGCATAAAATGAGTTGTTTTAATTTTTTTTTTAAAGGAGTTGTTTGCTTTTAGAGAAGCTTAAATTTTAAATGTCACATATTAATCTTTATTTGATTGCATAAGTACTATTTTAATAAGCCTTAATTATCAACATTTAATCTATGTCATAAAAAATTCTTCATTTGCTTTTACTAGGACGGTTTAAACCATTAATTTTTTACATAATCCTCTTAGATTCGAATCTTCATTAGTCCTAATTTATTCTAAAAGTAAAATTTTTTTTCTAAAAATGTCCCACAAAAGCTATATTTGAATTACCCCATTTATTGCACGCCAAGTTGACATTTACTGGACCTCCAAAAATGATACTTTGGATGTACTAAAATGCACCCAAATTAAGGCTCTCAACCTACAAATATCAATCAAATGTAGCCTAATATATTTGAATTTATAAGTTTACTTAACATTCTCATTTTTTTTTATCATCTATTATTCTTAATTAAACAGATGATTAGATAATACAATTTTCCTAAAATACCCTTTTACCATAATAAAAAAGGGGAAAAAAAATCTATCGCCCAATCTTCTAAAATGATTTAAAATTTTGTTTTCTCCAAGTAAAGGAGAAATGCATTGAATTGTGTTCGGCAGCGGAAACAACAAAATTATAAAGGCAATAAATGAGTTGCCATAATTATTTGTTACAGATTTGAGATAATGTGCCCTCTAGCCTCTAGATTAGCGAGTGGAGGACAAGTCCGACTCATTAACGACTCGGTTGATGGTGGGGAGCGGTAGAGTCGCGTTTGTTTTTTGTGGTGTGTCACGACTCTCACTCTTTGGGAGTAAATATGGGAGAGTGGGGTGAAGGCAGGAGGGTAAAATCGTCAATTTTGGTGCTACCACTTTTACTGTAACGTATAAGCTCTTCTTCGCCCCTATATAAATCAGTTGCTCTGCTCAGTGCCCCTTCTCGCTGTGAGAGTTTGTTTTTGATTCTCTGAATTTTTTCACTCTCCAGAAAGATTTGCGTTTTTTCTACCTCAGCTGATCGACAGAAATGTCTCGCCGTGGTGGTGCTGGTGGGCGGAGATCGGATTCTCGCCGCGATCAGACGTCTCAGGCTCCTGGTCCATCGTTTAACAGAGGCGGGGAAGGAGGGAGGGGCGGGGGAGGAGGGAGGGGCGGGGGAGGAGGGAGAGGTGGGGGAGGAGGGAGAGGCAGGGGTTCTGGCGCCGCTGCTGCCGGTGGTTCAAGACCTGCTTCGGAGCCTCACTCGCCGGCGGCTTTTCCGCCATTGGCTTCTCCATCGCCGTCTGCTTCAACCTCTACAGCGTCTCTGAGCCAAAAGTTCGATCAGAGTCTCACATTGCAGTCTCCGGCTCCGGTTCGCCGTCAGCCTTCTGATCCTGTTCGACCTCAGCCTCAGCCTCATCCTCAGCCTCCCCCTCCGGTTCAGGCTCAGCCTACGCCTCCTGTTCCGACTCAGCCTCAGCCTTCGTCTTCGTATCAGGCTTCGTCTTCATCTCAGGCAACAGGGGTTGAGGTGCCGCCTTCGACGTCGAAGGCGATTACGTTCCCAAGGAGGCCGGGATATGGAACAGTAGGAAGAAAATGTAAGGTTCGAGCAAATCATTTTCAAGTACAAGTGGATGATAGAGAATTCTGTCATTATGATGTGAGTTTTCGCTTCACATTATTCTATTTCATTGTTTTGTTTTGATTTAGTCTGTATATTTTTCTTAATGCTGTTGTGGTTAGGGCAATTAATTGGTAAATTGATTTTTGTTTGTGTCTTTTCTTTGGTTTGCTTGGTTATTGCACTTTCCTTTTCGTTTGTTGTGTACATTTTTTCTTTACGAGTTATTGAGAAAATTGTTGCAAATGGGTTTCTCTTTTTTTCTTTTTCTTTGTCTTTTTTATGATTACGATGATGCTCTTTTTGGTAGGTTTCTACTGGTTTACATTGTATCACGATGGAGTTATCTCTCTTGATCAATCTGTAAAGTAAAACAGATCATCTATAGGGGTATTTTTTGTTCTAACTCTTTCATTGTTCTAAATTTAAAAAAGATAGCCTAAACGCTATGTTTGTTTCCTGAAATTACTCGGGAAAGGAAAAAAATGACAAGGGTAATTATTTTCTCACCTTCGGTTTTATCATGGAAAAAATTCAAATATAATTAAAATTAGTTTCTCTTGTCTCTCTTGATCAATCTGTAAAGTAAAACAGATCATCTATAGGGGTTTTCTTTGTTCTAACTCTTTCATTGCTCTAGATTTGAAAAAGATTTCCATGAAATTACTATGGAAAGAAAAAAATAGCAAAGAAAATTATTTCTCTTGGTTGTATCATGGAAAAAAATTCAAATATGATTAAAATTAGTTAGAAACTATACATCTTCAAATTATTTGCTATACATTTTTAAATTATTTAATGAAGAGTTATGATAAGTGAAATGAATTTGATGGATCATATAAAAATAAATTTATTGATTTTAAATCTATGTTTTATTTTTCTTTCATTTTATTTTTCATCTCTGTTTTTATTTCCCTTGCATTTTCCTTCAAATTTTTCTCGAACTGGACATAGCCTAAATTTTCTAGTAGGGAGATGTTTGTTGTTTAGCGTCTATTGATTAGTGTTGCATGGTGTGTGAATTGGACATTACCTGTGTGTGCAGAAACTGAAGGTGAAATTTACTTATTGTGCTCTATTGTTGAGAATGTAGCATGAGCTTTGAATCTAGTATCAAAGAATGTATGCATTCTCAGCATGTACTTTGTTTTTATGATTATATTATTATTATTATGTTGCTTCTGAAGTTTGGATGAATGCAACCATCTCTAGCTGTTTTCCTGTGTCAGAAAGTTATAACCCCTTTATTTTTGGTTAAGAGAGGCAAAATTTGCAGCCAATGTTTACCATTGGTTTGATTCTGTGAAAGAAAGAAAGAGTCAGCATAAGTTTTTGATAATCATATGATGTTCTGACTTCAGTTCTAAACAACATAGAAAACATATCTATTTTTATATAGCTTTTGTGGCAAAAAATGTTTTTGAATTCCACACCCTAAGGGACCATGTGAATAATCTTTATGCAGTGGCTGATTGATGTGCGCTCAACTCTTACCCTATTTAGCCTGCTAATATTTAGATTTTATATCTTGCTTGAATTCCTTTTGAGCAGTAATTTTTTTCTTGTCACCTTATTATGGTGTTATTAGTCACATTGGAATTTTGCTGTTGTTGGCTTCTCAGGGCTTAAAGTTGTTCAATTTTTTATGTAGGTTACAATAACTCCTGAGGTAATGTCAAAGACTCTAAACCGGGAAATAATAAAGCAACTTGTTGACTTATACAAGGTGTCACATTTGGGTAAACGTAGTCCGGCATATGATGGCAGTAAGAGCCTGTATACAGCAGGTCCATTGCCCTTTACTTCAAAAGAGTTTGTGGTTAAGCTAGTTAAAACAGATGATGGGGCTGGTCCAAGGTTTTTTCTCCTCTTTTCCTAATTTACTTTGCTCCCACATTACTATTATCTCATCTTCGCTGATGTTGAAAGTTGATGCCTGACATGCAGAAGGGAACGTGAATTTAAGGTGGCTATTAAATTGGCTTCCAAGGGTGATTTATATCAGCTACAACAGTTTTTGTGTGGCAGACAACTCAGTGCTCCCCAAGAGACCATACAAATTCTTGATGTGGTTCTTAGAGCATCACCATCTGAAAAGTAATTTTATTTCATTTTGTAAAACTAGTTTTTTTCTTATTTTTTTTGTTGATGGCTCAAGCTTATGTGAGTTCATAGACAAGAACTCATACGAGTTCATACATAAGAAACCATACATGTTGATATATCTAATAACCTAGTTAAATGTTACTGTAGATATACTGTTGTGGGGCGGTCATTTTTCTCTACTCAATTGGGGAGAAAAGGTGAGCTTGGTGATGGCTTAGAGTATTGGAGAGGCTACTATCAAAGTCTTCGCCCAACCCAAATGGGACTCTCCTTTAATATTGGTACTTCTTCCATTTTTTGTTCTTTATTGGTGATATATGAAGTAATCTATTATCTTGTTCCAATTTTATCAATTTGACTTGTGCTAAACAAGTAATTTTAATGTTACAGATGTGTCAGCGAGATCTTTCTATGAGTCTATTCTTGTGACTGACTTTGTTGCAAAACATTTGAAGCTTAGAGATGTATCAAGAGCTCTGTCTGATCAGGACCGTATTAAGGTATTATCTACCACTATGGTCATGATGCTGATTTCTATCTTTCAATCCCATACATGAATTACTATTAGCAGAGGTTCAAGCTAGGGTAAAGTTTAATGGGCTTGGAAGAAAGGACAGGAGAATTGTTTGCTAGCTGGATTTTGTATAAAAACAGGAAAGTTGTATCACTAGTTTCTGAACATTAGAACAATAAAAGAGGAGTTTCAAAAGCTTTCATTTGTCATCTATTGCCATCTAGTTGGACAATTTTCTATGCTTCATTGATTTTCATTAGTTTCCTCTGAGAAACAGCTGAATAGTTACACCAATTACTAATAGTATTTAAGCTATTAAAGTTTGAGCTTTTAGGACTCTGATTTTTTTGGTCAAAACAAGGTCAATACATGGTGAACTTGAACATTTTTTTCTTTTGCGAGTTGACTTTGTCTTGTTTCTCCGTTTGTGATTTCTAGGTAAAGAAAGCCTTGAAGGGAGTTAAGGTACAACTCACTCATAGGGAGTTTGCTAAACGTTACAAAATTGCTGGTGTCTCAAGTCAACCAACGAACCAATTGATGTGAGTTGTGTTACTCTTTCATCTATGTTTGTGTTTAGGGGTTTGTTTAATTTGTTGTAATATATATCTGTAAGAGCAAGAAGATAAGCAGTGATAGAGTTCTTGTCCTCCTATGATGGTATAAGTTTAAATCCTATGAATGTAGTTAGCATAAAACCATAAAAATAATGGAACACACAAGGACATATAGAGAATATTTCAAAGGGCACTTTATGTTCAAGTTTGACATCTAATACTGAAATTTATGTTTAATTTAATTTTATTTTTCAAATTGTTAATTTGTTTTTAAACAAAAACTATTAATTGATTGGGGCATGTTCTTCAGTCATCCATATATTTTATAGACTTGTGTTACATGCATGTGAATCTTGATTCCATCTATTGATCTTGACCATGGTTATAAAAGGTACTTTATGTTCAAAGTTGAAGTTTAATACTGAAATTTATGTTTAATTTTATTTCGTGGTTTTACAAATTTTGTTTTTGGATGAAAATTATTAATTGATTGGGGCAAGTTCTGTGATCCATTTATATTGTAGACTTTACATGCATGAGTCTTTGTTCAATGTATTGGTCTTGGCCATGGTTTTTGTGAGCCTATCCCTTGGTATTTTTGGTACCTTCTGATATGCAAGAATAATGTATGGCAAATACAATAGAATCTTGAAAAATGTTGAATAACTTAAATCCACTTGATAATTTAGTTAAATAATCCATTTAGCTTTTTAAAAGGCTTTCAAGACTCATGCCTTGAGGCCCTTAGTATAAGGCAATCGAGGCTTGTAGCCTTGAGGCTATTGAGGCTTAAGCGGCAAATGCTGTAAGGATTTTAATGGTTTTAGGCCATTTTTGGGCCTTTTATATGTATTTTAGAAGATGTTTAAGCCTCAATGTTCAATGGTTTTAATGAATTGTGTTTTTGTGAGGTTTTCTGTATAGATTTATGAGTCTTGTCTCGATTTAAGACTAGGGTTAAACCCTTTACAAAGGGCTTGGTTGGCTACCAATTAATCTCGTTAAATGGATAGCAAAAAAAAAAAAAAAAAAAAAGATTAAGAAGTGAAGGAGTTGTTTAATGGTGGAACTCTTATATAATTAATTTCATTTTATTCATAGATAAAGAAAAAAATACCACAATACTAGATGGATGAAGAATATGTAGACATTAACATAGATTTGGAGGATAATAGAGTAATTGGATATGATTATGACTCTTTGGAGGATCCTACTGGTAATAGTGATGGCAGTGCTGAAGATGATTTGATGAAGCTGTGAGAGTTGAATTTAAAGAGACAGGAAGAGGAACTAAATTAGATACTATTGATAATGATAAACAATTTGGTTGTTATGAATTATATAATTTTCTCATTATTCAAGTTTCATGTGATTTTGTTAGTACTTTTTTAAAAAAAAAATTCTTAGAGGTTTTTTTTTAATTTTTAATTTTTTTAAAATTATTTATTTTTGTTTAAGTTGAGGCTTATGCCTTGTTCCACCTCGAGGTTTATGATACCTCATTTGGGCAAACACCTCAAAACCAGCTTTAGCCTTTTGAACCACTACAACAATTTTTACATTTATTTTTTTAAAGTTTGTTATTATATAATTTTTTTTTTCCTAATGTTGGTTTCTCTCAGGTTTACCCTTGATGACGAGGCAACAAGAGTGTCAGTTGTTCAATACTTCCGCCAAAAGTACAATATTGTACTCAAATACCCCTCTTGGCCTTCTCTCCAAGCTGGGAGTGACTCGAAACCTATTTATTTACCCATGGAGGTCTTATACCTTGTCTTTGTTATTCTTTGTTGTAATAAAGGCTTCTACTCCTGGCTTTGCTAATGAAGGATTTCTTTTTCAATTGCAGGTCTGCAAGATTGTTGAGGGCCAAAGATACACAAGGAAATTGAATGATAGGCAGGTAACTGCTCTGTTAAGAGCAACATGTCAGCGTCCTAGTGAGAGGGAAGGAAACATTCAAGAGGTATGAAAACATAGAAATCATATTTAGTTGCATTTTTATGATTTTATCCTCAGAGATCTGTGTTTGGAATTAGCTGAGTTGTTTTCACTTATATTTCTGTCTATATCATTCTTATGGGCCTCATTTGTTCTTGCAGATGGTCAGAAAAAATAATTTCAGCACAGACAGAGTTGTAAGGGATGAATTTGGCATTCGTATAAATGAGGAACTTACATTGGTTGATGCCCGTGTTTTGCCGCCTCCAATGGTCATTCCTATCTTATATTTTGTTTATTTTCTTTAATTTTTCTATGCCATGTTTACCTTCAATTTCTATTTAACAAACTTCCAATTGACTTTGGTTGTCCAGCTTAAGTATCATGACAGTGGGCGAGAAGCAAAGGTTGATCCACGGGTGGGGCAGTGGAACATGATAGACAAGGTAAAATATCCGATATTTGTTTGCATGTTCAAATACAAGGTGGCTAGGAAGAGTGCAGATTTCCATGTGTGTTTTAATTATTTCATTCCTTATGGATCATTGGATATCAAAAAGCATAAGGATTACTTGGGAAGTGATCTTGTGCTGCTTCTCCCAAAATCATATCCCATCATTAGGGTCGATTGTGTTTCTAACATGCATAGCAGCCAAGGATTGAAAATTGTTCATATTTTTGTGCCTGCTGCAAATTCACATTTAGTTGGTATAACTTTATTCTTTGTCATTTTGTTTTTCTGATGTGTACATTATGGATAATGCCACTGGTTGTGTAGATCTTTACAATTGGATGACCCTGTATAATTTTAAATGCGTAGAAAATGGTAAACGGTGGAACAGTGCAATTCTGGACATGTTTGAACTTCTCTTTTAGAGTACATCAAGATTTGCCATCTGGATTCTGTCGTGAATTGGTCAATATGTGTGTCAGCAAAGGAATGGTATGACTTCTTGATTCCTTTGTGTTGTCCATATCCTTGCATTGAAAAAGTTATCTTTAATCTCTTCTTTTGGATTTTGCATTTTTTCCAGGTATTCAACCCCAATCCTTTACTTCCAATACAATCTGCTCACCCTAATCAAATTGAGAAGGTTCTAGTAGACGTTCACAAGCAGTCTATGGCCAAACTTGCAAGCATGGGACAAAATGGGAAACAACTCCAGCTGCTGATAATTATTCTACCTGATGTAACTGGGTCATATGGTGAGTGGTTAACTCATTTGACTTGTCATAAAAAATAAATCAGTTGCATTTTCCTAAATGAAATTGCCTTTGTTGCAGGTAAAATCAAACGAATATGTGAAACGGAGTTGGGAATTGTTTCGCAATGCTGTCAGCCTTCCCAAGCTTCAAAACTTAATAAGCAGTATTTTGAAAATGTTGCACTGAAGATAAATGTGAAGGTTTGTTATATCTGCCATTTGAGTTTAAATGCTTTTTTCATTATTTTTAATCTTAAAAATTTAAATAAATTGAAATAATATTTTGTTAGGTTGGGGGCCGGAACACTGTACTTTTTGATGCAATTCAAAGGAAAATTCCTCTGGTGAGTGATCTTCCAACAATAATCTTTGGTGCTGATGTTACCCACCCTCAACCAGGGGAAGATTCTAGCCCATCAATAGCTGCGGTATGTTCCCAGTTAAATGATATTTTCACTTCTTTGACTCCTTTTATGTGGTGTTGTGCTAAATGGTTGAATAAACTGACGCAGGTGGTGGCTTCAATGGATTGGCCTGAAGTTACCAAATACAGGGGGCTGGTGTCTGCTCAGCACCACCGTGAAGAAATTATTCAGGATCTCTATAAAACAACTGCAGATCCTCATAAAGGTGTAACTCATGGAGGCATGATTAGGTAGGGTTGTCAACATGTTTCCTTTTCATGGTGTATGATGTTTGTTGAGCTTTTTTTTTTCATAATCGTTTCTCTCTCTTATATCATTGTATGTTTTCTTTTCTGCAGGGAATTGCTAATTGCCTTTCGCAGATCCACTGGCTATAAGCCCAGTAGAATCATATTCTACAGGTAAAATTTGGTTTTTTTGAAGAATGCAAATCATCATGAGACTAATGTATCTTTGTTTTCAGGCATTTATGATATTGTTTGTCTATAAATGCAGAGATGGTGTCAGTGAAGGTCAATTCAGTCAGGTTTTGCTGCATGAAATGGATTCTATAAGAAAGGTAATTTTTAATGAGGTTCTTTGTCTAGGATTAGGAGGTCATGTTACTTGGACGTGGTTGGCAACTTGGCACAATTACCTTCAAAATTCAGAATGAATATGCTGGAGTACTCTGAAGTTAAATTTTCTGTTGTAAAATTGAATCCTATTCTCACTTCAAACTCAAAATAAATCTTCTAATAGAAAAATAAACAAAATAAAAGATAAAAGAGATGTAGGCAGTCATGTAAACTCTGATACTTTAAATATCGGAATTTTCATCTTGAGCACACACAAACTGTGAAAATAAAATTGATTGTCATGTTTAAATTTATTGGTAACCTGGTTTGTTTATATGATTTTGGTTTATTCATGCTCCCTGTTTTCTCTTGCCCTCACCAGGCCTGTGCATCACTGGAGGAGGGGTATCTACCACCAGTTACATTTGTTGTGGTGCAGAAAAGGCACCATACACGCTTTTTCCCTTCAGATCATAGAAGTCGTGATTTGACAGATAGGAGTGGCAACATTTTACCAGGTTCTCAACTTTGCTTGCCCACTTAATTGTTGATGTTTTGGTTCCTTTTCTTGTCCTCAAATCCCCTTTGATCAGGTACGGTTGTTGATACCAAGATCTGCCACCCTACCGAGTTTGATTTTTACCTCAATAGCCATGCTGGAATTCAGGTGAATCCTGGGTAACCCTTGTGATGTAAAAAAATAATTTCTTTGAAGGTAAGATGGACAATTTGAATTTATTTTGTACTATGCATGCAGGGCACCAGCAGGCCAACACATTATCATGTGTTATATGATGAGAACAAGTTCACGGCAGATATCTTGCAAATTCTTACAAATAATTTGTGTTACACGTAAGATTTTCCTGCCCTTTCCTTTGTTTTACAGATCATGAAACGGAAATTTTTATTGTCTTTTTTGATTAAGGTTGCAATTCCATCTGTGACCTTTTTCAGGTATGCAAGGTGCACCCGCTCTGTCTCCATAGGTCAGTTCCCACCATTCATCTGGATTTTATGTTTTACTTGTATTATTTTAATTTTACAATTACTCATGCTTGCTGATTAGACCACTATTTGATATTAATGTCGATTGCTGCATTATTTTGCAGTTCCCCCTGCTTATTATGCCCATTTAGCAGCCTTCCGGGCTCGATATTATATTGAGGGTGATACATCTGATTCTGGATCTGGAAGTGGGGACAGGAGTACAAGGGAGAGGAACCTGGAGGTTCGGCTCCTGCCTGCAGTCAAAGAAAATGTTAAAGACGTGATGTTTTACTGCTGAGTTTAATCAGGTCTTGCATTTTGTGGATTGATTACTTTTGGGATGATTTTGCACAAATTATTCCCCTTTTGAATCAACTTTTTATGAAATGTATGCCCACCACCTTCCAAGTGGTGTTTGCTCGGTTGAACAGCAACACAGAATTGCTGCCCTTCTTTTTTTTGAATAGCAACACACGGCTGTAGCCTTCTTTTTGGAACAGCAACGCTGATAAATATAGTTTGTGCATATTATTTTTCTCAGAACCCCTTCAATGATATTACTGTTTGTTTCCCTCGATGCAAATGGTTTGAGTGATTGTGCCACGGGTATCTCGCCAATGTGAATTGTTGTGAGAAAAATGCGGGAGGTGATGGTCAAAACTCAAAAATACATTTTGGGTGGAGCTAAGGCAAAACCAACTACTCATTCTTCCTAGCAAGCAATTGATGCTTCTTTACAACCTTTTTTATAATTTCTGAAGTGTATTCGATATCCCTGATTCATCAAAACTTAGCTTATACTAACTCTATTAAATTCATTCTGAAAGGCAATAATATGTCCTTCATTTTGAAGAAAAAAGATGCTTATGAAGGTTTAGGGTAGCTTTCTTGAAAGTTTGGCATGGATCGTACTTCATATTATTTGATTTTTATTAACCCATATATTTCATATGATAATAATATTTTCAATAGTTTGGCGACATGAGTGACAATTATTAGCATAGATGTAGTAGAGAGGGCTTCTATACTGACCAACCATAAGACATCTTTTTATTGTCTTTGGTTCTAGTCGAGTACTAAAAAGGAAATAAAGGGTTTTATCATTCCAATTGATATAATATAAATGGTCTTAGTTCATAAATAAAATAAGCGCCGACATATAAACCTAGAAATGTGTCTAGAAGTTGAGCTTGCTACCATCAGCCTATGCCATGTAGGGTTTCATCTTCATGAACAAATCTTGGTGGATGCCTAGATTTTAAAATTTGTTAAAATTTTTGAGCCATTTTTATTCTTTTTTTTTTGGGGAAAAATAGCTTAATATTAGGATGAAATATGTTTTTCATTCTAATCTTTGTTCTTTTAACAAACTAAATGTTAGTACGAAATAACTTATCTCAACGAAGATATCAATATTATGGAACCAATCAACCGTAACCTATAGATTTTCTTCCTCTCATAGATTGCCCCTCCCCCACTACATCATTTCCGCCACATATTATCTCCTCTACTCTACCAATAAAAACTAATTTTTTTTTTCTCAAACTTCCTTCATCCATGGTTATTTTCATTGGCAGGAGCCGTCAAAATTCAATTTGATATATTTGGCAATTTAATTTGATTAGTTTTCTGCATTCCAACATGAAGAATCAAAACCTTCAATAATCAACTCAGGTTTTTTTATCAATTTTTTTATAATTTATGTTAGTGTTTAGCTTAATTAGCAATTTCGAACAAAATTCCTAAGTATCTCCTAACTCGGTTTTTTCAATCCTTCTTCGTATTATTTGCCTAATGAAGATCAAGTTGTTGAATTTGTCAAGAGACCAAGGTTTGTAGTTGAGGTTGGAGTTGGATGAAATTGAATCAACCATATTTTTTAAGGAGTTAGGAAGGTTTGGGAAGCATTTTATTAAGTGTTCAAAATGCCTTGTTTTAGGATCGATCTAGCTTTAGGTCAAATTGATTTAGGTTGCACTTTCTTGATGGTATCTCATTATTTGGATCAAAGACTTTTTTCATTAAAAATACCCTAAAATTGCTTCTTGTTCTATAGAGAGATACTACAGTAGTCATCCCCTTTGGTTTTTTTCTCCTTTCATAATTTGGGGTGTTTGGTTGTTAAGAAAATCCAACTTTTCTATTGTTTTCCAAACTCTTTTTTAATGGATTTTCTTGAGAAAAAAATGGATTGATTCCTTCATTCATTCATCTCTCAATTTTGAAACTATTGAATTTGGGTAAAAACTCATTTTCTTTTTATGCGGATTCAAGAAGAGGGTGAGATTGAGTTTGGTGTGAACTCCAAGTGTGTTTCGGAAAAAGAAGGTAAGAAGCTGAAAGGAAAAGATGCTAATCAAGTAGTTTGAGAAGGATTGATAGGCTTAAATTAGGTAAAACCTTGTATTCGGTATTTATTCTTCATAGTAGACATTTTTAATCGGTCGTAAACCTGTGGTTTTTTATCTTTTCGGAGGTTTTCCACATAAATTTTGGTGTCACTGTTGCTCTCTTTCTGTTCTCTTTGATTTATTTTCAGTCTTGTTTTGTTATTTAATGCTTATGGTTTTACAAATCATACTTTTACAAAATGAATCATATTTTCCTATAATAAGAGGTATAAAAAACGTTAATAATGACTAATATCAATGCAGGGGTTGAGCCGGACTAACAGTTCTGGTTCTCCCTTTCAAACTTTGGATTTGGGCAAAAGGCTACACAAATCATGCTTTTTGGGCCCCAACGGACTCCAAAGGCCCATTGGTATGGCATTTTATGCCAAAAATATCACAAATCTATTTAGATTTTTTTTATAATTATATATATAAAAATTAAGAGATATTATAAAGATGGAGTCCTTTCCTTCTATAAATAGAATTATATCATATATCTTAATAATACCCTTAACTCTTAATTTAAATGAAATTTAAGTATTTAAGAATTCTAATTCACTCGACAAATAATTTCTATTTTTTTTTTAAAGAATATATATTATATTAGATCTTTTCCTCCTATTGATAGAATTATATAATAAAAAAAGTAGTTTACGAAATGTTAATAACTTTAATATGAGATACCCCTAATTCATAATTTAAACAAATTAAATATTTAAAATTCTAACTTTTGTTTTATTTTTTAAATAAAAGGGCATATGAAAACTCTATAGGGTTAATGTTATTCTTCTTTGATGTAAATATTATGATTTTCATTTTTGAAAGTAAGGTTAAAAAAATTCTACCAAGATATATCTTGGACGGTGGAATATTTGAAGTTTATTTTTTAAAATTAATGGAATTTTGGTCTTGGTAACTTCACTAGTCCAACAGTCCGGCCATGCCCTCCATAATTTTTTTTTTCTTTTTTTGCATTTTCTCTTAAAAGTTTTTGGAAGAAAATGTGAAGGAAGGAAGAAAAGGAAAGAAAGAGATGGAAGGAGAGAAAATGGAGAAGAAATAATATTATGATTTTGGATAAATGAGTGTGAAGAAGAGATATTTTGGATACTTCACATATATAGATATAAAAATAGTTTAGATGTATGTATTTAACAATTTTGACTAAAATTTTATCTTGCATTGAACCGACCATTGGGATTATTTAAACCTATTCACATTTTTGTCTTAAACCCCTAGGATGGGTCAAGGCGGGTAGAGGATTTTTCTATATGGGTCTAGTTCACCCTTTTATTCATTTATTTTTAAAAATTAATTAAATAAAGTATGTTAATATCAATGAAAACTAATTGGTAATGAGGTCAAACTTTAAATGGTTGGATGTCACGTTCATCCACGCCCATTATGTAAATATTATGATTTTTATTTTGGAAAGTAAGGTTAAATTTTTTTTATTTATCAATATATATTAGTTGAGTTGTTTAAATCAAAGCATTTAAATTCACTTAAGAAAATCAAGAAGTGAAAGAAAAAGTTTATTGTTTCAAAACGAAACTTAAAAGAATAATTGTAAAATTATCAAATAAAAATATTAAAATGATATTTCATTTTTTTGAATTGATTTTTTCTATTTAAGTAAAAGCAATTTGTTGATATCAATAAATATAACTCAATTAAAACTATTAATAATAAGTTTATTTTAATTATATTGATTAATAATGTTAACATTTTAAGGAGCCACCTAGGCTGTCAGCTCAACAAGTTGGAATTCTAATGCACCAGCTTTTATCTCTGACCAATAGTCTTGTCCCATTTCTAGCTGCTCGGTAGAAACAAGGGCTTTTTTAACTTTTGCGGCAATTTTAAAAAATTATAATTAAAAAATGGTAGTTTTGAAAATATTGATAGATTTACGGCAGTTTTGGCCACGTGGAAAGTGTCTTTTGAAGAGACACCTTCCACAATTTTCAAAATCATGAAAGAATTGAATTTAAGTTAAAGATGTCTCTTGAAGAGACACCTTCTACAATTTCAGAAAATTTGGTTTATATTAAAGGTGTCTCTTGAAAAAACACTTTCCACGTGGCAAAAAATCCAATATGTAGTAAAGGTGTCTCTTGCAGAGACACTTTTCACGTGGCAAAAAATCCAATATTCATTAAAAGTGTCTCTTGAAAAGACACTTTTCTCAAAAATTTGAATGTCTTATAAATTTGATTTTAAAGCTAAAGATGTCTCTTGAAGAGACACCTTCTACAATTCCTAAAAATTTTAATTTATACCAAAGGTGTCTCTTTAAGAGACACTTTCTAGAATTCCAAAAAATTAGATTTATACTAAATGTGTCTCTTGGAAAGACACTTTATACAATTCCACAAAATCCAATATGTATTTTATTTGTGGAAATGATTTTAAAGCTAAAGATGTCTCTCTTTAATGTATGAAAATTGTGGAAAGTGTCTCTTCAAGAGACACTTTCAGTATAAACCAATTTTTTTAAAATAATAGAAGGTGTCTCTTGAAGAGACACCTTCAATATAATTCCATTTTTTGGGAATTATGAAATGTGTCTCTTGATACCTTCCACAATTTTAAAAATATTGGGTTTATACTGAAAGTGCTTGTTCAAAAGACACTTTCCACAATTTCCATTCAAACAGTGGAAAATTTTGAATTTATGCTGAAGGTGTCTCTTGAAGAGACACCTTCCATAATTACAAAAAAATGGAATTATATTCGGACACCTTTCATAATTTTTAAAAAATTGGTTTATACTGAAAGTGTCTCCTTGAATTTAAATTTCAATTTCAATTTCAATTATTGTAAGTACTAATCTAATCAGGTTATTATTTTTTTATTTTGTTGCAACCCCCGTTTGATTCCCAAGTTTGTGCAATCCCTGTTTGATTCTCAAGAAAATCCATCCCCCATTTGTTTTCCGAGAAAATCCATGGAAAACCCCCTAAAAAAACAAATTTTCAATTTCAATTATTGTAGGTACTAATCTAATCAGGTTATTATTTTTTTATTTTGTTGCAACCCCCGTTTGATTCCCAAGTCTGTGCAATCCCCGTTTGATTCCCAAGAAAATCCATCCCCCATTTGCTTTCCGGGAAAGTCCATGCAAAACCCCCTAAAAAAACAAACAAAAAAATGTTTTTTTTTTTGCTCCGTGCTTTCTGGATCTGTCCAGGGGTCTCTTTGCTTTTGTGCCATTGGATTTAAATTTCACAAACCCTAAATCCACGATTTTTGAGCCACGCTGAAAAACACAACCTTTCCCCTCAAATCATGATCACCTTTCTCCTCAAATCATGATCAGATTACCAAATAGCTTATATTTTTTAATAAAAAAAAAATTGGACAGATACCCTGTGCGCGGGCTGGACTGGTAGGAAATATTGGGAAAATTTTTTTTTTCAACTTTCCCACACTTTCTTGGCAACCAAACAGAATCACAACAAGCCAAACCACAAAAAAAATTAAAACTTTCTCCATTGTTTTTAGTCTACTCAGTTTCATTGTAAAAAAAAAACAAAAACTTTATTTTTTTTACAACTTTCCCACACTTTCTCGGTGACCAAACACAACCACACCACCAAATATAACCACAAAACTTACAGAAAACACCGGGGGCAATGGTTTCTCAGATCTGCACTTCACTTCCTTCCTATTGGTGTTGAAGCAAGGATCTCCACCTCATGATCAGCGTGCGAGATAGTGGGTTTTCGGACAGAGAAGTTTTGATGCAGAGAAGAAAAACGAGAAGGGAAGAGAAGAAAAACGGGAAGGGAAATGGAAAGGGGGGAATGGGTTTTCATATCTATCCTACGTGTTATCCTACGTGTTCAAAAGTGCCGTAGAATTGGAATTATTTTCCAAACTATGGTATTTTAAATATTATTTTTTTTAATTGCAGTACATTTATCAAGAATCCGTAGAAACAATAAGGAGAACTGCACCCCTGATACTTCATTGTCGTAAGTTGGCGTCTCGTTTAGTTGCGTCAAGATCCCCATGCGACGGTCGAAATGATCTGTCTGTTCCAGACTATAACATCGATTACTCCCATTCTAACATAGGACTCAAAAAAACGTGTCCTTTCTCTTTTATCGGCTTTCGTATTTATACCCTCTTAGATGCTTGTACGGCTAACAATATCAATAATTTACACAGATTTTGACTTACGGCCGGCCCCCATAACATGCAGACTTTCATTTTCATTTTTCTTGTTTCTTTGAAAATTAAGATGGTCCATCATTTTCAAAGTTGGCGGATTGGGTGACATATTCAAGAGTCAATAGTTATTTACAATGAATTACTACATGGCGTATTTAACAATTTTCTTGGGATCTCAAACCTTCGTAGACTCAAATCTTGGGTATTGACCGTCCCGTAACAAACAACATTAGGTGGCATCTCAAACCTCGTCGACTCTTGCCGACTCAAATCTTGGGTATTGACCGTCCTGTAACAATCAAAATTTTATATATATATATGTATTTTTTATCAAAATTTTCTTAGGAACTCAAATCTTACTTTTTTTTTTTTCAAAGTTTAAAACTAAAAAATAAAGTGTAATAGCATCAAACATATTTATTATTTATAAATATTTTAAATATAATTAAAAAGCTGTTTATTTTTCCTATTTTTAAAAATGGGTCAAACCACAAATTTCACTCCACCCACCGTCTTCCCCACGATATCATATGTTATGCTTGGGGGACACATGGAAAAAAAATCATCAGAAAGAGGCTTCCAGATGATAGAAAAGGCAACCATGAATGTTTTCAATAGTATCTGGTTTACCTTTTGCAAGTGAACAAGAATGCTCTCATGGAGAAAGGGCAGAGCTGGAGGAGGAACTCCAAAACACATCACAGAAGTGTTATTCCCTCTTTATATATTTGTGCAAGAAATTCAAGCTTTAGGGAAGGAAAAAGTGTATATAACAGCAATAAAGAGAGTGAAAGAAAAAGAAATATATATTATAGCAACTAAGTGATTGAATTTGTTACAAATATACCAAGAAAGGCCTTCCAACCAAGTTAACTCTGCTGATGAACCAAATAACAGTTACCAGTGTATTATACAAATGATGCCTATACAGCATACAGCATCTCTCTATTGTATCAAACTATACCTGGATCTGCGTGATATCAATTCTTTTCCTCCTTTTTGTTGGGGGGTTGGAGTAATTTTACAAAGCCATGAACCCTATTGCACACTGGGCAGCTCCTACCAGCTGCAGTCCAAATAATAACACACAGGTCTGCCGGTTGTGATAAATAAAAACCGGCAAGGATGTACAGTGTAAGAAAGAATGCGAGTCCAAGCCTTTCCTGCTAGGTGTTATAAAAACAGGGAAGTGTACAACACTGATAGATGCACCAGCAAAGCCACAATGCTGCCTGGTATTAGCTTGTTGTAAAACACAGTCCTCGGTGAACTACTCTCACTCAGCTGTCCTGCGTTGACAAATTCGCTTTTTCCAGTACTACTCCTAGTGGACACATTCACAGACATTGAACCTAGTAATGTAAATTCAATTACTAACTGTTAGTTTTCATCATGATTGTTAACTCATTGTTAAGCTCCTCTGAAGCAGGATTGTTGAAACTTACAGTCATAGTTAGCCCATCCAATCCGTTGACCAGCTAAATCATAAACAAAGATTTTGTCTTTTAGAACAAGATCTGCAAAAAAGAAAACGATGTTTTCACTTTGAGTTGAACACATGATGACACCATGAGCATGCTATAGTATAGGACAAGATTCGAGTTTTTAGTCAGGTTTTAGCTAATTCTCTGGAAGGGGCTAAACTTGGCTCGAGGGATTAAGACAAGCTCTAAAAGATTGATTAAATGCATTATTTAACATCAATAAGTTAGAGCTATATTTGCAGTCAAGTTCCCTAGGTGTGTGAAAAAACCAATGAAGAGGTGAACCAAAAGACAAAGACAAGGACAAAGCAAGCCATACTTTACAATAATAGGTGCCTTTTTTGTTTAGCACTAGAGAGAAATATTGTTTAACCATTAAAGAATACCTAAAATGAGGATGATGCGGTGTAAGACTAGAAAGACAAGGAATGATAATAATAAATAATAATAATATTTGCAGAACTAATTATATCCCCAGAAAGCGACAAAATAAGGAAAGCTAGAAGAGATTGTTAGGTAGCACACATAGATGATCTATGACAAAAAACATTGAAACTGAGCACATTGTAAGGGTGGAAGGTTCTGAAAACAAGGGTTGTAAACTTCATTTTTGATTTGCAGTTTGGTCGGAGTTACTGGAGTTGAACTCATCAGTAATCAGAATAGAACCAAAATGCTATGCATGTAACTTTTTGTTCAAAACTTCGGCTTCAAGCTATATTAATCCTTTCTATTATCGATCCTAACATATTCAACTTTATTGATATATGAGATGCCATAAAAAATCCTAAAAAATCACAAAATACCAAAATAAAATAGAAGACTTCAGTTCAGTCTCCATACCTCCTAAAATTGTTATTCCTTGACCTTGAATTTTTTGAAAGCCAATGCACCACACTGCAGCATCACCCTGTAATGATAAATTTATCTTGACTAGTTAAAATTAATAGGAAACACGGTACTTCACAATTTGACCAGATAAAAAGGAAGTACATGTTATACCACCTAAAAGATTAACAACATGTTTTGACAAGTTTCCACTTTGAAAAAGAAACCATAGCTCAGGAATTGAGAGAATGGACAAAGAGCAGCAATGGGATGCATAACATCTAAAGCAGAGAGTAGTATTGGACAATTTACCACCACTGATGGCCTGGCCTGAACTTTTTCTTATAGAATAACATTAATTTTATATTGAAGGAAATTAAAGTTACAAATGTCTGGGATTTCAGGGGGAACATTGCTGCTGATGGTACAGCTAATCTGAATTATGATTAAGTAAGAGAAAAAATCTGGACAGGCCTTTAAAAGATCACTATTAGAGAATATCAGTACAATAGCATTGCTGAGATGTGGATGCATTAGGAAATACTAGCAGTATTTACAACTGAGGTTTTTTCCCATTCCACTTAAGAAAGGAGTGCATGAAAAATGATAAAATTCACTTTTACAAATAGAAATGCAAAATGGAAAGAAGATCATAAGTAGTGAAATGCATGGAATTGATGTCAAAAGGCTAAACAAACTGGATGTAAACCCATCTCCTCCCAAGCTCAGCTCTTAATTTCAATACAAACAAAAGATATCCAAATGAACTCTTAACGGTTAAAGAGAAGAAAAAATTGAAGTTAAACATCTCACAATGGAATTCTGCTGTAGAAGGTAGTCCTCAGGTTTTAGATTCATAGATACACCACCAGCAAAGTTCAAACTGACTGTAGGAAATATACCCTTGACACTGAATACAGAATAGACATACATTTTGGATGTTAAGAAAATTAGTCTGCAAAAGATAATAACTATGCAGGGCTGAGCGGTCAACCAGATAAGAACTGAAAATCATAAATCTAGAAAGAGGACCTTGATGTGATTAGATAACACTGGGTTCCTTTGGAGAGAAGAGGGCGTACAGATTGCGATACAGCTTCTGTGATCTGCACAAAGGAGAAAATAATAAATTCCACATTGCATTAACAGTGATTGACCATGTTTTATGACCATAATTGACATATGAAAAATATCCTCTTTTCCAAGCGATGCTTGTGAAGCACCCTAACATTGTTGTAAACAAATTAAATATAAATGAACAAACTGAGAAATTGCTAGACTGGAACTTACTGCACTGACAAAAGGATCATAAGCTTCTTCTGCAAGGTATGCCAAAGTTGTCCCAGAATCAACAATGGTTCCTCGGTTGGTTGATGTTGCAAACACCTCTGGGTCAATGGCTAACGATTTCCCATTGACAGAGATGCTCTGCAAATTCAAATTATAATGGGGCCTGCAAGTTTGGTTGCACAAGCCATCACAGTCAATTTAATGCTGTCAGGGTTTACATATTTCAAATCTTCAAACTTTTATTTCAAATATTGAACATATCTAATCAGAAAAGTAATGCATTCTACTTTAACTGCCAACCCGGATTTGGTGATGTTCGAGCTTGGCCTATAAGTGATCAAGCTTGAAGGCTAAATTGGAAGTTATTTTGTTTAGGCTTGGTGCAGGGGCCAAACAAGCTAGACAACAAGATGAGTTTAAGCTAATTAGAATAGCCTGTTTGATTGTCCTCCCTGAGCCCAGTTTACAAGCCTCATTAAACTACACTTGGGGAATTTCAACCTTTGCTCATTAAGCAGACAAGCTTAGGATCTATGAAAAAGTTCAAATCATTGGTGTGCGCACTTGATCCAGCCTCTGAGAAAATGATGCCCAAGCTGCACATGAGCAGCTTGGCTTTTTACAAGTCATCGGTAGATGGATATCCAATTTGATTTTAAAAAAAAAAACTTGAACCTACCATAGGAGCTTAACTAGCGAGAATTGCCCCACATTTTTCAGCCTTCTTTCAAAGCATCAAGAACATCTTTGGCTGATATTAATAGCCATAGCAAACATCAAATCAGCACTAAAGAGCCATCAAATGACTGCAATCCTATACAAGTTCTAATATAATGCTTGTGTATAAAATGGCACCAACAAAGCTTTTCAGACTTTCTATTTTTAAAAAAGTTAGATTATTGCTTAAAAAAATTATCTTTTAAGATTAGAAGACAGTCAAGAGGTTACAATATATGGGGGTATGAAATCAATGACAAACTACTACTTTTAAACTAAGTGGTTGAGTTGTTCAAAACCAGAATTTTGGAGATGGGTTGAATGTAACTATTCTTTGGTGCCATGATCCTGCTAGAGGCAGGATTCTAAGAACAGAGGCGCCTCACAACCAGATTATTTTGTAGGGTAGTTTTTTATCCTCTCTTTAAGGGCAGACAATTCCATATCTATGATCAAGAGCTGTTGACTCTGGATTTCGGTACACAAATTCCAAATGTACTATTAACAATCAAAAAGGTCAAATTTTACTGAGGACATGAAACCTAAAATAAGAGTTGCATTTTCATTCTAAAGAGAAAAAAAACTTACTGTGAAGGCACAAGTGGACTATAAACTATATCTTCCTCCACAATCTCGCCAAGAACCAATATACCACCGCCACCACCATCTCCTTTCAAGCAATGTGAAAACACTTTTGGTGTTATTCCCTGTGAAGACATTTGTGAGATAACAGACATATCCTGTTGACCAAACCCAAAAATCCCATCAACTGCCCGGTCTGACTTTGTCAAGTCCCCAGTCTGTGAGATGCTACACCTGTCTCATAACCCATCACCCAAATCAATGAGTTCCAAACAAGAAGAGCAAAAGGCCAAAATAACATAACTGCCATCTAAACTCTCAGAGGTTTGACAGATTCATGGTAGCTCACCCAAAGACAATTGAAGCTGAAGAATTAGTCACAGATGATCCAACAATCGCATCAAAATTCAACAAATCTGATACATAATAGCCTGATGTCCCACTGCCATCCCCGTACTGAAACGTGTAAATGCACTGATTGCCCTGACTTGAACAGCCAGCATCTGAAGACTGTACTCCTAGACTGCATCTTTGGTCTGAACATGATATCAGCGAAGCTGTTGATGAACTCCCAGGATCAAAGAAATTAAGCGGAATCTGCATTAATGAAACTCTAAGTATTCCTTTTTTGGAGTAAATTGAATCCATTTTTCTGCAGATTCAAAAAATTGAAACCAAAGAGAAGGAAGTCTAGACGAAGAAAATTGATTTACATGGAGTCCACTGGATTGTGGGCAGCCGTTGCAAGAACCGCAACTGACCCACAATACATCGCTTCCCGTGTCAATCTGAACATAGAATTCTTTTGGAGGAGAACCCAAAAGCACTCTTGTAAAATAAAGCCTATACCAAAACCAAAAATTAAACATTACAATCAAAACATTAACTGTAATTAATCAAACACAGAGGAGATATATACCCATCAATCCCATAAAGAAACTACAGAGCTGCAGGAAAAACCCATCAATTCATTGACCAAAACTAAAGAAGACATCATAACCAAAGAGAAATGAGAACAAACCCATATAGAAAACCATTCCCACAAATTGAGAGACAAAAAGAACCAAAACCAACAACACAAAAGAAGCAGAGAGATAAAGAAACGAGCATGGAACCCAAAAAACCAACCCAATTCAGAAATAAATACCCACAAAAGAAAACAAGCTTAAAAATAAATCAGTCAATCCAAAAACGAAAACCCATAATCCAAAACACAAATCCCAACCCGAAACATCCAAAATCACACAATTCTTTATACATCAAAAGAAAACAACAAAAGAAAACAAAAAATAAGAAATTCAAACCCATAAAAAAAGAGATTGACAACAATAGAATTACCCAACACGATACGGATCGTAGGTGCCCTCAACCGGAAAATCCACGACACCCACTGAAGACTGCAAAAACCTGCCATGCCGGACCCTGTCCCGAGCTTTGAGCTCATCCAATTCAACCCGCTGGTTCAACGGAAAAGCCCTCTCAAGGGTCAGCGTCGCCGGAAACCCAGAAGCCACCGCAGGCGGAGGCCAGAACATGGTGACCAACGCCACCGCCAGAATTCCGGCCGCCAACGCCGGCATTCTTGGCTTCTGCTGTTTGTTTCTCTCTTCCAAACTCTCTCCCCCTCCCCCCTCCCCTCTCTCTCCAAGTGATATAATATCAGAAGATGGAGAGAAAGAGGCTACAACACAGAGAATTTAGAAGCAAGATGGAGGCGAATTCTCTGGTTTTGTGGGGAAAGAAAGAGAGAGAAGGTTGGTAAATGGGTTACGTGAAAATTTATATTACTTATTATTATGAATCTATGATCCATTTGAACTTTGCCCTTTATGACCTTCCTTGCGCCTTCCTATTTGGTAAAACCTCCTCTCTATCCCCTCCGATGTCTCCATGTGCGTTTTTCCCACGCTCCTTCCCTCTCTCTTTTCTTTTTTTCTCATATTTCCAAACACATTTCCTATTGTTGAACATAAATCAAAAATAATTTTCATCCCCCATATAATCTTTCCAAAAAAACTGAGAAAACCCAAAAAAAGAAAAATAACAAAGAAAAAAAAAAGGGGAAGTTTCTTTTTTATATTATTAGTGTGCGTTTGGAATATAGAGTAAAAAATGAGAATACAAAATCAATTTCTTTCTAGTTATTATTGCCTTTAAATTATCTTTTTAGAATTGGAATTGTGATCCATTTTTATTTTCTTTTGATTTTTATTATCACATATCAAATACGTGTTGTGTTTTTTCTCTATGATCACCTAAAACAAAAAAAAACTTCATATAAATAAAACATAGAAAAACATGTCTTTCTCTAATAGATTGGGAATAAATCTGAGTCAATTTTTTGTTTTAAATAAGGTATGGATCTTTTAAGACTGTAGATGAGAAATCATCGTTTCTGTAATATCTCTGACGATGGGAAATAGGAGAGAACGTTTCTTGTCTATTCAAAATTATTCAATAGACACCAATCTTATATCCTCTATTCTTTAGGGACCATTTCCTTTAAATATTATATCATATGTGTTTTAAACCCATTATTTGAGACATATATGGAATTAGACTCCACATATGAGGTAACTCATACTTTAGAATAAATAGAAAATAAATACTAGTTTAATCATAAACTATGGTCCATATGCGAGTTCATAGTTATTTTAACAATATGTTCTTCTATTTGATACATTATAGTTGAGAATGAAAATAGAATCCACGTGAAAGGGTAAGCATGATATTGGTTGAAAATATTGCCGACCTTGTTGTTATTATTTACTACTTGTAATTTCAGATTTTTATAGTGACTCTATTAGAAGCCAAAAATATCAATCTGGATGATCAAAATCTCTAACTTTTGTTTAGATAGAGTTTGGAAATGCATTTAATTTTGTGCCAAAGTAAAAGGCAAGACATGGAAAATTTTCTCATCTTTTGATGCAACACAAGATGCTCTGACCTTGCTTTTATGGTTTGTAGTTGTGGGCAACAGTTAATCTTGTGATTCTTCTCCTAAGTACAGCCGTAAAAGTATGAATTATGAATTGTCTTAGATTCTCAATTGATTGCATCCATTGTTATGATTCTTTTTTTTTTTATTATTATTTATTTTTAATAACCATTAGTTTTACTCTTAGATAATGCTAAAAATTTATTTTAGAAAAGCACTTTCAATAATAACAAGCTTAAAATGCTTAGCAAATTTGGATGCTTACTCCTCTTTTCTTATCCTTATCTTCTCCTAAGCTAAGGGAAATGCTTTTGGGGTTGGTACAAATTATCTTTCATGTCATTAGATTTATCGAAAAAGCATCTTAAATCGTTTTTTAAAACTTTGTTTCGAATAATATATTTGAATTTATTTTTAAAAATCATTATTGAAGCAGATAAAAGCTATTTTAAAAATATATAAAAAATAAATTCAAAATATTATAAGTTTTGAAATAAATAAATTTTTATTTAAAATATTATTTTTGAAAATTATTCTAATTTTTTTTTAGAATTGTTTTAAAAAATATTCCAAAATATTCCTATTATTTAAAAAAAAAATGAAAAATTGGATATGCATAAAATTATATTAAATGTAACTACATCTATATGAAAAGAAATTATATATCTTAATTTCAAAATTAACTTATTAACTTAAAGTGGAACGTTACAAATAAACTTTTTGTTTAGAAAATCTTGGTGGGCCCATGCCCATCTACTAAAAATAAAAGCTTTTGAGATGGGGTGGGCAACGTTGGTTTGGGACTGAAACAGTAAAGCTTTCAAAATCATGCTAGGGTTCAGAGTACCAAAACTTTAAGGAGACTCCACCTCAATTATTATTTTTTTTTAATTTTTAACTTTATATTTGGTCGGTTTTTAAAAGATATAAAACAAATGGCCACGCCACCTCGCTGTCTTTTGCTTTTTCGAGCCACTGTGAAGGCGAGGAGGTGGTTTTCCTTTTTCAAAATGACAAATATGCCCCCGTTCTTTCCGCAATGGCTCGTACTTGGAAGCAAATTTGATGGGGATATAGTTGGCATGGGGGCTGTTCATCTTGATGATGAAGGGGTTGGAAGAAGAAAAGGATGACTGGAAGTTGTGTTCTCATTTTCCTAGGCGGCGACTTTTCACTTTAAATTTTTTTTATGAGCTAGGAGACGACCCTCACCGATGGCCACAAGAGGAATAGATGTGTACGGCAAGAGGAGTACAATTATAGTGCAAAATCGGTACATGCCGAACTAATCGCTACATACCGAACAAATCGGTACATATGAAAGGGTTCAACCTCTACATGTATTTTTTTTTTCTTATTATTCTTATCGATATTACCGGAAGATATTTGTCGTATATATACTTTTAGGTTTTATAATTTGTTATCTAGTTTCATTTATTTATATTTTTATATATTTATTTTGTTCATTTTTTACTCTCGCTTTAACATCTCATACCTCATTTTAGATATTCAGTGGATATTTTATATTAGGGATGACAATGGGGCGGGTCGCCCCATCCCAATCGTGTTCTGTTTATTTGAAATAATTCTAATCCCCGTCCCATTTAAAAAAGTAAACGGGACGGGCGGACGGGTATGATAAATTCTTATATCCGTCCCGTTTAACTTTTTTTTTTAATTTATTTTTTTAAAAAAAATTACTTTTAAAAAAAATTACTTTTAAATTTTTTTTAATTATATTAAAATAAATATATTTGATAAATAATTAAATTATTATATTTTTTATAACTTGTTTTATTAAAAATATTTTATTATTATCTATACATTAAAAATAATAAAATAAAAATTATATTAATTTAATTTTAAATTTTAAATTAAATTTAATTAAAAATTTAATTTTATATATAATCGGGGCGAGGCGGGACAATACCTGAACCCATCCCAGGTTTTTAAAAAAATCCTCAAACTCGTCTTAAACCCGTTTATTAAAATTAAATTCCGTTCTATTAGGGACGGGATAGGGCAAATACCCAAAAAGACCTGCCCCATTGCCATCCCTATTTTATATCCATTCAATTTTTGATCAAATTATTTTATGTTATGTTTAGGGTGACTTTTTTTTTTAAAACTCAAAATTGAAATTAAAATTAAATTCATAATTTTAAAGGATAATATTATAACATGTTTCACGGTGTGATTTAAAAACAATTTTTTATTTTTAAAAATAAAAACTATTTTTAAAAATTCTTAACATTAATTTTGATCGTTGTTTTCTGAAAACAAAATTTAAAAATAAAATAAAATAAAGAATTGTTTTTTTAAAAATAAATAGAAGTTGTTTTCACTAATTTTTAAATTTAATTTATATTATATAAATTGAATTTGTAATGTTTTTATAAAATAAAAAAAAATAAAAAACTTATTTTTAAAAACAACTTATCAAAACAAGTTTTTTTTTTTTTTTAAAAAAAAAATTGTTTTTAAAATCAATTTGCCGAATACCTTTTTTTTAATAATTTAAAAATAGAATTATAAAAGGAAAAAAAGTTTTTATTTCTTATTTTTCAAGGAAAGTTTATTTTTCCTGACCTTATGCAAATATGTAACACAAAATATTATTACCGCTTTTGCAGCTCACCATTACTATTTATTATTATTTTAATAATAATAAGTATTATATAATGTATTGTTCTTAAATTTATTTTTATTATAATAAATATAATACTTTGAATATATTATTTAGTTATTTTTTGTCCAATTATTGTTTGTAAATATCCTATATTAATTATATAAATAAAAAATAATTAAATAAATGTTATAGTATGATTTAAACTATTTAAATATATGATAAAATTTGAACCGTTAATTTCATTTAATTTTTTAAAAGTTTTATCTTAATTCATATTTTGATGGAATTTCAAACCAAGGAAGTCATATGTATTTAGTGTGAAGATGCGTGAAATTGATAAAAAAAAATTGAATGATATAAGGATGATATAAATGTATGAGATTAAAATAGAAAAAAAATATATATGAAGGTATAAGAAAATAAAACTTAGGTAAAAAGTAATAAGATATATTTTTTTATATATATAGACATGATGTTTTCTCATAAAAGGCCATTTTGGGTAATTTCAAGTGGGACAGAGTGAATGGGTTGAAATGGTGCCACGTGGCATTGGAATATGTCACACATAGTCATCACCACATGCATCATCCCATATCTTATCGTTTACCAACCATCATGTACAAATAAATATAAGAATAAGATGCATATTCTTCAATACTATAATAAACAATATTATAAACTCGTGACTTTTAGGCTTAGCCCCTTTGATTCCTGTTCTCATTTTGGGTAGCAACTGGCCTACTTGGGAGTTGGAATTGAGTGGAATGGAATGGAAATGCTTCTAATTACTATTGTTTATCAATATATAAATACTATTATAGGGCGTGTTGAGTAGTGGGCTATTCAATGCTCCTAACAAGTTTATAATAATCCCCTTCATAAAATTTGAGTGTTATGTTCCTAGGAAATTCTAACCCTAATTTTGTGCTTTTTCTTTTATATTTGATCAATTCTAATCTATGATGATGAAAGGGACAAAATATGTTAATAAAAACCGTACACACATAAGCAGAAAATTAAGAAAAATACGAGATTTTAACATGATTTAGTAATTAATGTGATTCCTATGTCTATGGAGTGCACCAAGACTCAATAATTTACAAATCAAAGAAAAAAAAGTACAATAATGAAGTTCTCTAAAAAAAACCTTTTGATTGTGATGATATTTTTTAAAAAACAAAATCCTAAAATATAAAAATGTTAAACATATGATAGAGACAGACGATTCATTCATTACATAAAAAAAAAAAAAAAAATTTCTCTAAGGGTGCTACTCCATTTAACTCCGTGAGCTGACTAAACAACTTGATCCCTATGGAACTCAATAAGGAATTCAACCCTTGACATCTCAAACGAAACACAATAAAATCGATTCAACTTTCATAATCTAATATAACACCTATATTGATTTAATTTAACTTCATTTCATCAAATTAATCAAATCTTTTATTTAATGTGACTATGTTACACTAACATGTTGTAAACTATAATCTTCATTGACTTAGAATATGTGTAAGGTTGATTTGGATTGAGTTGAGTTGGTGAAGGAATAAGAGTTGAACACAAGAAATGCCCTAAGTATCCCCACACCCACACCTCCTTTTATGCTCAACTTTTCTTGCAAGTGATCTTTCCATCAATTCTTCAAGCTACCCTAAATTTTAAGACATTCAAAAAAAGAAAAGAAAAAGCCCAAAATTATACCACATAAAGGAATCCCTAACCTCATTTTTCATTTTTTATTTTATTTTAAATATAGCAGTATTATGCATCTAGTAACAATTGCAAAGGATAAAAATGTATTTCATTTATAGTATATTTGGTTAGTGAAAAATGGTAAGAAAATATTTTTAAAAAGTTAATAAAAATGAATTTATCACATTTAGACTTATTATAAAAAATATAAAAAAAAAAGTCAAATATAATTAAAATTAATTAAAAATTTATACACGTCTAATTATTTTATTTTTATACAAAAAAATTAAAATAGGTGAAATAAGTCTAAAATAATTTACTAATTCAAAATCTATTTATTTTATTTTATTTTATGTCATAATTTCCAAAAATCAAACACAGTCTTACATTTTTTATTTTGAGTAATTTTTTTTTGCACCATATTAGAATTTAGAAAAAAATATTCATTTGTGATGGGTCCTCCTAAATTAATGTTTATTATTAAATATATAAAAATAAAATTATTCAAGTAATTTTATGGGATGAGAAATGAGAAATGAGAAGGGTTGATGAGAGATGAATTTTTATTTATTTACATAATAGACAGCACAAGTAAACGACGCCGTTTAAAATCCCAGGAATGATTTGCGGATGTTCCGCTGTTTACACCAACGGCAGCTTTATTTGTCTGAGAATCAAATTATTAGAAAACACCAAACCTCTTATCGACCGTCGATGGGTGAAGGGCTGGAAAACTCATCATCACTGAATCATTAAAAAACTCCAAAATTGATATGACATTTCCTTTGTAAAGACAAAAAGGAATAATAGAAACGAACCATCCTAAAAATAACTAGGAAAAGGCAATTATTGGTATTAAAGGAACAATAGAAATGGTTGTAGCACAGGGAAGTGATCTTTGGAGAACAATTTGGAGTAATGGGAAATGAGTAGAAAAAACTTGTTAGGCATTATCACCAAATGATTAGAAAATTCCAAAAAAATTCAAAATCAAGAATAGGATATGGAGGGAGACTACATCATTTTGATGAAGCATAAAGAAAATGATTGAGAGGAACTTTCCTAAACACTTTTGAAAAGTTTGATAATTTGTCCTAGGTTGGATTTTCTTTATTTTTTAGAAATTTATATAAGGATGTATTGTGAATTATATAAAGGAAAAAAATAATAAATATCCTAAAATTAAGAAAAATAAATATTATTTTATAAATTAAGGGAATAAAATATTATTATTATTTGACTATTCTTGATTTATGAATTCTTATCATTATTTTTGTGTTCCGCTATCCTATATTTTTGTTGTCATATCTTATTCTTTATCATACTTGAAAAAAATATTGAGTAAAGACTTAATAAAAATGTCAAATTATTATTATTATTTTCTTCCCATTTCAATTAGGACAATATTCTTCAAATGAAAACTTGTACATGTATTAAAAATATTTTCTTTCCTTTTTTGTTTATTATTATTATAGTGGGTGATTGTTTATATCTTTATAGAGCTTATACGGGAATTGATAAACTTTATCTTAGTGTGAAATTGACTTTTGATGGTGCAAAGATTATTATAAACGTTTTTTAAATCTCTTAAATAGAATATAACTTTTTTTATTTGGGTCATTAACATTTTTTTTCAAATTTTTTCAATTATAATATAATTTGTCACAATTTACTCAAAACTACATGTCATGGATTTAAACGTTTTTTAAGCTCATGTGCGATGTTTGGACAACTCGACTCATTTGACATAGTTAAGTCATCATTAGCATGATAACTTAACTCGACTTGGAAGTTAGGAACAACAAAATAAACAACACTTAGAAAGAAGAATGAGACTTGCATTGCATGCTCTTTTTAAGTGCTTGGTGCTTTGATAAAATGAGGTCATCCTCTATTTATATGCCCCAATAAAACTCCCTAAAATTGCCTACACAATTTTTATATACAATACAAAAGATATTTTCTTTTGTGTAGGCTTCTCTAGAATCTCTACTAGTAGCTTTAGGTAGTTCCATAAGCTTCTTGTTCCCTTATATAAAGTCTATACTTCTCTACAAGTGGATGACTCTAGTAGTTCTGAAATCTTCCTACTTCTTATGTAAGTCAAATGAGTATCATTTTTAGTAGGTAGTGACAACTTGTTCTTTAAAAGAGTTCATACCTTATATTTCGTGTTAACATTGTTTTCATTCATTATTCAAAAATTAATGAAATAACAAATCCATCATTGTCAGTCTATAATTGCAATTTAGTATATGACAAGACTTTTGCTTCTTTTATTATCCTAAATTTATTTAATAGGCTTTTCTGCATTTAAGAGAAAATGAAGAACATTTGATTTTGTTATAGTAGGAAATTTGTGATGTTTTATTTGATTAAAATCAAACTAGAAAGAAAATGATTTGTGAGTGTAGGTCTAGCCTTTTATGACATTCAGGAGAAGGCTTGAGTTGGAGTCTTCTTAAGGAAACTAAATATTACTAGAATCAAATATTATTAATATATGGTTTACTCTTACTTTATGAAAATATTAATGGAAATGATATCATGTGTTTTGCAATTTTTTATTATTTCCTTAATAAATTTATCCGCATTTCATATAATTGAAAAAAATTAAAATTAAAATTAAAATTTAAAAACCCTCTCTAAACCTTCATTTGAGCATTTCATATAGGAGCGCTAAAAAAAAAAAAAGAATATTTCATATTTAAGAATATTTGGTAATAGAAAGAAAGGGTTTTTTCTTTTAATTTTCTTTAAAAAATGTTTTCTTGTAGAAGGTTAGTTTTCACATTTAAAAAAAAATATATATAATTCCATTAACAATTTGAATTGATTCATTGTTTTTCATTTGAAAATGACAAATATTTAAAAAAAATAGAATAATCATTTTGCTAAAAAAACTCTCTTTAACCTTTTTAATGGAATCAATCAACTACGTTTATCTCAACCACTCTTTAAATTGATCTAAAACTAGTTTGATTAATATTATAAATAAAGATTAATTTTTTGCTTTTAAAATCATAAATGAAAGTGATTTAAAATAATTTTCTAAAGTAGATAAATTTATGGTGGAAATAACAAGTATTATCTACTTTAAAAAATTCTTTTTGGTGTTCTAAAATAAATATACAACTACTTTTAACTTGTAATAATTTGCATTCGAGAAGTGCAACGAGACAAGTTTTTCGAATTACCATTCTCTTTTCATAGGTTTAAGGAAAGTTTAAAGGGATTTGGAGTTGGTTTAAAATTTTATTTAAAAATCCGAGATAATATATAAGATTGGATTTAGGTATTATCTTGTCTCAATTACCTCGATTATGTATAATTAAATAAAAATAATTGAATTTAATTAAATTTTATTTTTCTATTTTTAGTACAAAAAAAAGTATTTCTCATAAACAAAATTACAAAACTATAACATTTATTTATAAATTATCCTTATTTTTAGTAAAAAGAAAAAGAAAAGATGGGAATGGGAAATTTCCCTACCTACCTTCTCTTTGTCTAGTCTTGTTTTAGGTATTCTCAGACGCGGGGACAAGAACTGACTCATATAATTGGGTGGGGTCGAGATGTGATGACACACCTCCAACGCCCTACTATTAAACTTACACAAGGGCTAGAGAGTTGAGACTAGCGAATGATACTCATTCATGCTTTGCTCTATCATTAATCTAAAAGACACTTCATGTTGTTGACTTTGATTATGGTTCCTTAATGGCTAATACTTAATTTTTTAATTTTCAATTTTGGGCTTCACCTTTTTCTTTGTTCCGAGGAATTGTCGGTTTAGGTAAGATAACAAAAGCTCTCATCCACTTTTATTTGTTAATTAATTGAGAAGAATATTCTAGTTTGGTTTGACCAATCCATTTGAATGTGGACCAAAAACATAATGGGAATCGGCTTTCTAGGTTTAGTGTGAATGCCGTGGGTGGGTGAAGTGATGGGGTTCCCATTTCATATCAAAACACGTCTATAGTTTGAAAATTCAATGTTTCATAAGATTGTCTTATCTTCTTATAACAACTTGGCTTATTTGGTGTAGTTATATCCTTTATTGAAAAATATAATTCTTAAAAAAAATTAATTCTATCTACCTATCTATATATAATTTAATTTTTATTTAGAAATAAAAAATTTATTTAATAATTCAATTCACCCGACAAATGCTTAATTATTGATTTATTTTTAATACGATAGAAAGTGATTTTACTCAAAGCTAGAATAATTTAAAAAGTTTAAACATATCTTTTTAAAATTGTGTTTGATTTTTAGAAAATATTAAGAAAAGAAACAAATATATTAAAAATAGTTTTCTTATGTTTTGTTTAACGATAGAAAATACAAAAGAAAATAAAATATAATTAAAATTATTTATAAACTTATGCATTTTAAAATTATTTAATCATCTTTATATAATGAAGAAAAATAAATTAAATGAATTCGAATAAACATTTAAAATAATTTATTAACTTTGAATCTATTTTTAATTTTTTCTTTTCTTGAAATTTTTTACTTTACTTTTTTTTTTCTTACATTTTCTCTCAATTTTACTTCCAACCAAACATAACCAAATGCAATTTTAAAGTGAAACATACGTAGAAAACAAAATTAAAGGAAGGAGAGAAATACTAAAACAGGTATTGTCGGAATGAGGGCATGTGTACTTTTGATGACCATGGTGAAGTAGGATTGAATTTTTTTCTTTTTAATTTTATTATTTTTACAACACAAAGCATTTGAGATATCTTTTTATAACCCCTTAACGGCTAAACACTTTAATTTTTTTTTATAAAAAAAAATTAAAAAATATTTTCAAAATGCGGTTAGTCTTTAAAATTAAAATTAAAATTATCTTTCAAAAGATAATTTTTCTTAAACCATTCATAGAGTATGTAAGTAGTCAATGATGACTTGGGCGTGGTTAAATTGATTGTATCTTTTGGTGTAACCGTTATTCTTTAACTCGGGACCAAATTGGTTATTGGGTAATAAACGTGTTTGGTATCATTAAATAATTTATTAGATAACAAAAAACAAAGATCTTAAATATTTAAAATTATCTTTCAGAAGATAATTTTAAATTAATATCTTAAGAAGTATAATTTTAAATTATCATATTTTTAAAAATATTTTTTAAAAGAATGGCATTTTTTTTTTTCAAAATTCCGATAGTGATGTTGGGCCCAAGGAAAAAGGCAAAATCTGGGCTTTTACTTGAATAATGCATGCCACCTATGATTGAGCCCAAACGATCCCTGACGTAGTGCACTTATAGTCCAGTAGGTGATTTTGAACGTAATCCTGTTCGTTGGATGTTTGGATGAGCATGGAGAAGCCAAAGCTTCTAAAATTGGGTCATTCGATAAAGACCCATTACATGGCACGATAAGATAGGAATTTGGATCTGACACATAATATCGTACTCATATCTATCCATTCTTTTGACGTCTTATCCTCTCTAATAAAGAGGTCGTGTTTGGATGTCATTGTTTAACTTGTATAACCCATTCAATTATTATGTCAAAATGACTCATTTATAGAAAAATTTATTTGATAATAGTGTGAAAGTGACATAGAAAAATTTATTAATTTTATATATTTAAAAATTATACAAATTTAAAATATTTTTTAATTATAAATAATATATAATTAAAAAATATTAAATAACTAAGTAAAATTTTGTATATTTCGTTACAAAGATTAAAAATGTTTTATAATTAAAGTAATAAGCAAGTATAAGATTAAAATTATAATTTGCTTTCTATATTCTAAATATAGTATAATTAAATTAATTAAATTTTTAAAGAACTAAAAATTAAAAGTTAAAGCAAATAAAATATTTAAAATAATATATTTATAAATGTTAAATAGATTAAATATACTATAATTGTGTTGATATATTAGAAGCATGTTAATAAATTATCATGCCAATACATATACAATTTATCACTATTATACGCATTTTTCATGTGTATCCTCACTCGACAGAGAGTTAGAAAAGATTTGGAGTCTATCACTTATTTTTGTACTATTTTTAAAGAAAAAAACAAACCCAAAATATGACTCCTAAAGGAAAAATAGGTTTATAAAAAATCGGTGATAAACCGTAGCACTACTCTAAGTTTGTATACATATGGTATTTATTAAACAAATTGAAGGAATTATGACAATTAATTAATTAGTCATGGATACCAATAAAAAGAATGTGACAAATCAATACACAAAAATAATTATGAAATCAAATTATAAGAATATGCAAGATAAATGATAAGAAAATTATGTAAAATGATTTATTGAAATAATAATAATAATAAAAAGATATTTAAAAAAAATTAATTTTCAAATAATTTTCAAGAATTTTATTAAAAAATTTTGAATTAATGATTTCAATTTTTTTTTCATTTAAAAAAGAGTCAATTTATTTCAACAAATGACTTGGTTCAATTTTAATTGCATTCAATATTCAAGAAAGTTATTTACATTTATTTTATCAAAAGAATTTAATACAAAATTTCAATTAAGTAATAAAAATGATTTTTACTTGCTTTTACTAGAAAATAATGAATTTGCACAACTTTATTTAAAAAAAATATTTTGATTTATTTTCATTTAAGAAAAGTAATTTATCCGAATTATTTTTAAAAAAATATAACTTTATTTGTAAAAGAATTTTTAATTAAAAAAAAGACTTTTATAGCTTTATAAATAAAAATGTTAAAATTCAATCCAATTTTATTAAGAAAGTGATTTCTACAACTTTAATTTGAAAAAAAATAATAATAATTCTCATCATATTTGCATTAAAAAAAGAAAAAAAAAATTATTTAAATCTTCTATTTTTAAAAATTACTTTTAATCCCATTTTAATTAAAGAAAAAGAATTTATTTTAAAAATAAAAAAACAAAATAAAATAAAAATTTTGGACAATTTTATTAAAAATTAATTTTTGGGACAACTTTATTTACAAAAATTTTTTTGGACAATTATTATTAAAAATAATTTTCTAAATTTTCCTAAAAACACTTTTGTGAATTTTTATTAAGAAAACTTACTTTTATTAAAAAGAATATTTTCTAAATTATTATTTTATTAAAACATGTCTGCTAAATTGTTCCTCATATTTGAACAATTTTTTTTTTGACATTCAATTTTGTACACAACCAATAAATATATACTAGTAAGAAATAAAACGTGTATCCAAATAAGCTCATAACAAAAACTTAATATCTTCCTATAACTTTTCGAGTCTTACTTTCTCTCATGAAATTCCATACTCCATGTGTCATAAATCCGTACTCACCCAAATAAAACGTGTATCCAAACAAGCTCACAACAAATTTAATACCTTTTTGCAATTTTTTGAGTCTTACTTTCTCTCATAAATTTCATACTCCACGTGTCATAAATCCGTACTCAACAAAATTGCAGAATGAGGCAATGCAAAAAAAAAAAAAAAAAAAAAAAAAAAAAAAAAAAAACTCAAATTTAAATATCCAGAAATTTGAAAAGTTCAAAATAAACATTCAAACTTCAAATTAGTCCACTAAATTTCATTAAGTAAAAATGAACCCGAATTAGTAAATATAACCAACACAAATATCTCACATGTTATAGGTCCAAAATTTTCAAATTAATAACCAAAATATAAACTCAATTAATCAAACCCAAAACATGATAAATTAAAATAAATTCAATTAAGCCTAAACTTGATATCCTATAATTCAAGCCTAATTTAATATACAAACCTAAATCCACAACCAAAATTAACACAATTTAATATACAAACTCACATCCAAAATATACCACAATTGTCTCATGCCAAATTTATCAATTATAAATCCATCCAACAAATTTCATTAATAACAAATGAATTCAAATTTCATATTAATTCAACAAAGTTTAAAATATGACAAATCAAAATAAATTCAATTATACCTAAATTTAATATTTCATACTTCAAGCCTAATTTAATACACAAATATAAATCCACAACTAAAACTAAATCAAATTTAATATGTAGAGCTCACATATAATAAAAAAAAACTAATAAATTTAATTAAGCCCAACTATATATCCAATATGCATACCCAAATCTTAGAGCTTAAACATAAGACCACAAATAAACATAAATGTACAAGCCCATACCCAAATCTCAAAGCACATATATAAGGGTCACAAACAAACACACAAGCCCAATTTTCAACGACAATTACCGGTAAAATCAAAAGGAAAAAAAAAAAAAAAATACTTAGACGATTTCAAATTTTGGAAGGATGAGTAAGTGGCAGTGGAGATGGTTGGGAATGGAGAATGAAAAATGAGAATAAAATGGAAGAAAAAATAAAATAAAATAAAATGGGTGAGATGAGAAAGTGAGAGAAAGTTGGGAAAATTGAAGAATGAGAGAGGGAAAAAGAGTCACCTGCCGGCAGTGGGTCGCCCAGCGGTGGTGAGGGGTTGAGTTTTTGATAATAATAATAATAATAATAATAATAATAATAATAATAATAATAAAGAAAAGAAAATAAAGAGAAAAAATAATGGAGAATGAGAGGAAGAAGTTGGGGGAAAAAAAAAAGGCCGACTGGTGTGTCTCCGTGGTGAGTGGGAAAGAAAAATGGGGAAGAAAGGGAAAAAGGAAGAGGGGGGAGGGGTGGGGTTCTGGGTGTTTGGACGTGGGGACATATGGGGGTAGATTGGGGTAGGTACTGGGAGAGTGAGAAAAAGGAGAGAAAAAAAGAAAATGAGAAAATGAAGAAAGGAAAAGAGGAAAATAATAATAGTAATAATAAAAATAAAATAAAAATATATAAAATAATAAAAATTAAGAATTAAAGGATGAGTTGATAAAAAATATAGTGATTAATTTTAAAAGTAAAATTGGGTTAAAAAACAATGTAAAATAAAATTATGATAAATTTTAAGGTCTACATTATCTCATCAAAAAACCAATTGATATTTAATAAAAACCAATTGATATTTAATAAAGATGAACTAAACATTTCATGACATTTAACTACCATCATTTGAGTGATCTATCCATGAACTTAAAAGCGGCATTGTTACACCTGATAAACACAAATACAAAGGCCATGTTTGATTGGTCAAGTATAATATGAGATATGATAAGAGAACAAATATTAGAAATATTTGGTTAAAAGAAATGAAATAATCTCCAAAATTGGAAATTTAACTCTTCCCATGTTTTTTTTAATGGAAAAGTAATCAATTTTTGATATAAATGTCATTTTCTATTTTAAGTATTTACATGTAGGTTTTAAAAGAAAAAATTATTTTTATAAGAAAATAATAAGGATATTTTTGTCCAAATGATGCCAAAAAAGGGTGAAAGGTTAAATTTCAAAAATTGGGTTTTGAGAGTCTCTTTTAATCAAATAACCCCAAATATTATATTCCGCCCTCTTGTTTTTATCCATTTACATGGAATGTATTAATCTCTTGTTTTTATCCATTTACATGGAATGTATTAATCCCATTCTATGATATATGATATGCATACCCTATTTATCACAAACTTATATATTTTTTATATTTTTTTATATACTCATTTTGTAAAATAATTTTTTATATTATAAATTAAATTAATGGTCAAAAAAGAAAAACTAAAAAAAATAAAATTATAAACTAATATTAATATAAAATATGTAAATAATTTTTATATATAGAATAACATAAAATAAATTTATTTATTTATAAACATGAAATATTTTAATCATGAATATTATTAAATATAAGAGAAATTTCAAATTTTAAATAAAAAATATTGAAATATGATATAATTTTTATTTTAAATATAAAAATAATATATTTCACATTTTATTTTAATTTTATAAATTAAATATAAACATAATATATTCAAATAAATATTTTATCTTAAAATATCATATTCATAATATATATATATATATATATATATATATATATCTTATAATATACACGTGTATTACCAATAGGCTAAAAGTATCATATTATTTCTTCCTTGAAAAGGACGAGAACTACCCATTCCTCCTGAGTTCTGTCAGGCCTTCAATTTTCCCAAATCATTATAGGCCCTGTTACCTTATCCACCACAGTTTGCAAAATAATCGGCCATTACGTATACAAGGAATACAATAATAGTGCCAAAATCAAGGGCACCAACAACCCAAAATAGTCCGGTTAAAGATAACAAGAAATAAATCTAAGACTGCCCTTATTACAAAAGCTGCTCTGCAAAATTTTGTCTTGAATGTGGCATTTGTGATTTTGTAAAAATCCAAGGCAATTTCGACAGGCCATCTCATTTCTCTTCCAATAAAAGTGTTGTGCAAGACAGAAGTGATGCTAACTCCTCTTCTGCTGCCAACCCAAAACCTTGCCATCTTATTCTACCAAACTTGTCAACCAGGAACATATACCTGTAGAGTATTAATGTCAAATGAGTAACAACTTTATCAGGCTATCCACGATTGAAATGAGGAAATAAAACCAGGTTTCTGTACCCAGTTAGAAGGTTCAATATTTTAAGCTCTTTTCTGAAGTAGTAATGGTCTCCAAATGAATAAACAATCTGCCTTTGGAGCACACTCTTTCCATCAGGCTTAGATTTCTTCATTATCCGGAGAAGTAGCCGCTTAATTGGATTCAATGATAGGAACCACGAATCCACAAATGAAACCTGAAAATACAATAAGGTGTTCTTAATTCGCATTCAGTGATTTAAAAGAATACTATCAAATGATAAAGAAATAGCAGTTTAATTAGATCCATGCTAAGAACCATGAATCCACAAATAGGAATAGGAAATTCAGTAAGTTGTTTGTAATCTGCATTTAACAACAACAACAACAACAAAGTTAATAAATTATTAGAAGTGCCTGAAAAGTAGGTACTTAGACTAATGCTCCTTGGTACCATGCTGAAGTTCTAACATTGTTAAACGGCCTCAAATATAAATATTTTTAATTCAACACAACTTTCTTGTGTATATAATCAGCTTAACACAATATTACTATTAAATATATATATATATATATATATTGCAATCCTCGTCAACACATATTTTTTTTCATTTGAGATGACCTATTATGGTCATAATACACACGGAATGTGATGCCTTGCTCTTCAGTTCTTTCCCAATTTTTTCTATCATAGTAATGCAATTCTTGGATCTATATATAGGGCTAGCTACACAGGTGATATGATCATGAAAAGCTTAATTCACGAGGAGAGCAACTTAATTGGAAGAGAGGAAGCTAAATATACATCCATTATCTCACTAGAATGAACCTACCTCTATATTCACCGATGATTATGATGATTAATCTGGCACAACACAAAATGGAAATGAATTGATCAAAGGTGCCAAAAGTTATTCCACTAGCCTTTTCGGATCTAGAACTCAACAAGGGAATAAAACACTCCAACATGTATCTAATAATGATCCAAAACCATGAGTGAGAAGCTGTACAATCTTTCAAGTAAAGAGAAATTAAAGTACCTCATACAGCTGAACATTTTTTGAGTCACTGAAGGCATCAAAAAAGGGTTTGCTCCAAGAATCAATCATAGCCTGTAGAAGAAAAGAATATTATACGGTAACAGTAACTACAAGCCAAAACCTCTAACCACAAGCTCAAGTCCCTAAGACATGCAATCCAGAAATTTTTTGATTTAAGACAAACACAGGTCCCAGGCGATTAACACGTGCAAAGATTTGTGAGTTTCATGTTTGCTTCATGTTCTATTATATTTTGAACAAAAAAAACCTGAACAGAGATTAACAGTCGCTAAGTCAATCCATGGGAATATTTAAATTATTTCCTTAATTGAATTGTGGAACATAATTGCATCCTACATAAGATATTAAATAATTTTGCAGAAAATATGCAAACCTGAAGATTAAACAAAATCGTATTTCATAGCACATCATTTGGAAGCACCCAAACAATGAAAATAACAAAACAAATACACTAAAATGACATGCTGAGTGACCAACTGGGAATTCCCCACAGGAATAGAGATGCTCAGTGAACTTAAAATTGCAACTCTACCTAATGAATTAACTATTAACACTTCAAATGGATGTAGCAAGCTATCATTATATGAAGGCATCATAGGCAGATTTTTGCAGCAGCCTAGTAGCAATAAAACGCCAATAGTAACAATTAAGATAATTATCACACAACAAATGGTTTAAGACCAATTGTAGCATATATCAGCAAACCAGGAATCATATGCAGTACTAGCAAAAAGTGGAGCAGCCATCAGCATGTTACCCATGGCTTGCAATTTACAAACTAATAGTAAATCTTTTTGACCCAATCCAACTTTGTTTAAATTTTCAAATCTACAACCAACTTTAGATGCCAAGTTTTACAATACCTTTAATTATTTGGCCCTGCTTCACAAAATTTCAACCAAATCTCTCAGCTACTTGTCTAATGTTTTGGCTAATCATTTTCCACCTGAAACTCACCCCAATTTCTCCTGATCTTAGGTAAATGTGCCGGACTAATAACCGAATTCTAAAAGCATCCTCCAACAAAATACAGCTTTGGACACGGATGATGAAAATGCATTCTTGTTACAGAAAAGTTAAACACTACCACTCAGGAAGTGGTTATTAGAGGTTTTTCTTCTAAATTCTAGAGTTGATAAACATAGACTAAGATGGAAAGTATTTTAAGTAGTATCCTAAACATAAACCAACCAAACAAGGCCAAAATTTCAAACCTGAGAACTAGCTCGAAATGAAAGACACAATAAAGAGGCCTTAGGAATGTCCAATTTGCTGGTGCCAGCCTCATTTCCATGGGAACTAATGGGCAGCTTAAGACTTCTACCATCCGAGTAGTTCACTTCTAATGCAGGAAACTTCATAGCTGCCATAGCTGGAATTATAATTTTATTTGCCATGGCAATCTGCACAAATAGCACTAACAAATTCAAAATATAAACAAAAAAGGGGCTTCAAAGTGGAGAAGTACATGCCCATAAATATCCAATAAAGACGTGATATTTCAAAATCAAGTAAAACCCATCATAGAGTCCCCATTCCCCAGTTTAAGCTGTAGCTAAAATTAGTTCAATTTGATTATTGCAATTTGCAGAGTTTGGTTTTAATCAAATTATGTCAAACCTAAAAACACTTTTCAAGATGGTGTGTTTTTTTATTTTTTTATTTTTTATTTTAGGCAAAAACACCTAAAGGAGGTGCACCAAGGAAACAACTTTTCAAGATGTTATGACAAAATAATTCCTCAATGGATGGTTTAAACTCATTGAATCCATGTAAATTTCAGCATGCTTGATATAATCTGCAGAACCAACATAGGTACCAATCTTTTACTTCACACCATAGTGTGAGAATCTAACCAATTGAACAGTTCAAACTGAATGGAAGCCATGCCCTTAAGAAGAACCTCACAAATTGAACTTTGAAAACAGAATTCAGATCCAACAAAGTAATGGATTTGAAATTTGAAGACTATAACATTACCTTACCACCATGTTGCTTGAATTCAGACATGTCAGCGAAGTAACCCCTATTCATCTCATCTGCACTGCCCTAAATCGCATCAAAACAGTATTGATTGAAATTCAATTCATTTTAACTCATAGTCAGCTAGGGCTTCTACAAATATATCGAAACTTACAGCCGAGCCCGCTCCTTCTCAAACGCTTCCTTATTCCCCAACTGCGATCACAAGGTTTCAATCAGACCAAGATCACATAAAAAGAAAAAAAACGGAACTCGAATCCAGAAAGCCTCCATTTTGTAGGGTGAAAGACATAGTTTGTTAGATTTTCTGACCAACCAAACAGAATGTGAGAAGAAGGGACCTGGTAAATGTCGAGGAAGCGAGTGGAGGTTCTGTGGGCGAGATGGTGAGAAGGAAGAAGAGGGAGACTGGGTGGTTCATGGCTGCCGAGTTGACGACTCAGAAGAGTCGAGGACCGAGTCGAGGCCGAGTTCAGAATCAAGCGATTCAGCCTCAACATGTCTTGATCCAACAATGTCGCCCCTCCCTCGCCACTACCCTTATAACTTTTAGGCACCCGGGATTGGGCTTCTGGCCCTTGGAAATTTGAGTTGGGCCTGGTATAAGCTTTGGAAAAGTAGGATTGGGCTTCTTATGGGCCTATTCCAGCCCATGTTTGATTTTATGTCTACACATAAGGGGTGTAAATTTGACCAATTAGCCCGCCCGAGCCAAACCCACTGGATCCAAAAATGGTATATAACTAGGCATGTGAACCCTGGCCTTTAACTTGAGTTCAGGCTGGGCTCAGGCTAGGCTGAAAATTTGATTCCTCGCCTAAGCCCAGTCCTAGGCCTAAGCATTCAATCTATGCTTTGTAAGTCTCTTTTAAACAGTAGAATCACATACTTTCCAGAACCAAACATAACCTAAGTTTGAATCTCTCGTATGTTGAAAGTTAAAATAATTAACTTTTCATTGTGAGCTTGGGATTTTTCAATCCAAACCACAAGCCCAGGATTGTTTGAGTCTAGCTCGAACCCAGGCCCGGTCTAATCCGATCGCTTTGCATGTTCATCGAGACATGATTATTAGACTGATTGGTCAAACTGGATATATTTAGATAATTATTACTTGAGGCATAAATTCCTCAAGCACAACTTTCATCACGTCGGGTGTTAGGAACTGTTTTTTTAAAAATAAAAAACTATTTTTAGACTTAAAAACAATTTGATAATCTTTTAATAGAATACAGTTTTTTAAAAACTTAGAACATGTTTGAGAAATTTTTAAAAACAAAAAACAGTTTTAATACTTTTTGATGTTGTTTTTTATTTTCAGTTTTTAAAAACAAAATGAAATAAAGAATAACGTGTAAAGAGTAAGTAAAAATTGTTTTCATCTGTTTTTAAAAACAATAAAAAAATACACACACTTTGTTATTTATCTTCTACATAGAATCGTTATTTTTTATTTTCGTTAGATAAATTAATTTTAAATTGAAGAAAACTTGATGTATTGAATTTGTTAACAAGTCTAATAGGAGTTGTTTGACCTTTTAAAAATAGTTTTTCAAAACAAGTTTTAAAAAACATAATCAATTGTCCCTTATTCTCACGAAAGAAATATTTTAATTATTTTTCATTATTTTTACTTATTTTGTGTGAATGATTCCAAAAAAATAAACTCAGAACATTTTAAGATTTTAAACAGATGTCCATTTAAAAAACGTTAGAGAGTTGTTTTTAAGAAGTATTATCTAAACTTTTTTTAAAAAACGTTATGTTTTAATTTTTAGTATAAGTGACAATTTTAACAATTGATGGCAGGATTTAAACAAACAGGCCAGTTGGCCACATCTCTGAAGGGTTCAATGTGAAAGTGTGGAGAATAACCGGAGCCGAAACCCATCAATGTAGTGGTTTGTTGGTCCACTAGATCAATCATGCCTCCCAACCAAAAACTATGTAATAAAAATCCGGGACAATGAAAATTATGACTCAGAAGAATCAGAAAAAGCTTGCAGAAGTTGCAAATATTCTAGCTAGTGGCCACGCTTTACAGAACACCACTAAGTTGCTTTTTTCATCCAAAGGGACCAACAACACATAAAACTGATCATATATATGCTCTGTACATCAATATAAGTAATATCACTAGGGAAGTTATTGTAGTTGACTGAGGACTCCACCACTCAGAATATTGGGCAATGGAGGAGTGGGTCTTAATGGGGGGTGACATGCCCTCCAACATGTCCTGGTAACTTTGGCAACCCATCTTCTCCTGTGCCCCAAAAGCCCTTATTATTCTAAGTTTTTGTGGCCTCAATAGGAAAAAGGTAAAACCCTTTCCTCCTTTTTGCCCCCACAAACGCTAGCAGTGTAAAGGTTTTTTGGCATTTCATTTCCCCACTGGTGCCTTCCACACAAGGAGTTTCGTAAATGGTTTTGCGGAGAAACGTGCAGTATCCTCACAATGATTCCAAATGGAACATTACCACACATATATATATGCATATATAATTGTGGTTTTGATCTCCACTATGATCACTACTAGTACATATTAATATTGATTTTGGAGTGGGTTTTGTAATTGGACACTGTTCTATCGTCTGTTGGCAAGATCAGTGTAGTACTTATCCATCCACCCTTTGATGATCTCCACCTCCATCTTTCTCTGCATGACCAACCACTGTGGATCGCTCTTCTGTGACGGAAGTATATCCAAGCAATGAGATCCTGCAAACCACAGTTTTTAACTCTTTTGAGAACTTGTCTTTAGATTTCTCAAACACTTGGTAAATTGAGTAGATATCATCTTCTGGCCTTACCATGCCTTGTGTAGACAGCGACAAGAGTGTCTGAAATGTTCTCCAACACCCTATTTATATGAACAAACACCAAAACCATGCAGTTAAACTACGAAGTTCATGTAATTTTAGCATGCATATTCCTATCCAGAAAAGAATTTTGGTTAGTTCTTTTGTTACCCGCCGCTGCTGTAAGGGTCTCTCAGCCCATTTGAGAAGATGATATTGCTAGCAAACCTGTGGAGAATCAACTTGATATCCTGCTATTTGGCATTTAAAATGTTCAATTAAATCTTGGGAAATTTTCGATAAAAAGAGGTAAGAAATTAATTAACATATACGTACTCGTCCTCCATAGTAAGTAGTAACCCAATGAGGCCGAGGCGAGACACTGTACAAGCTGTTGCACTCCTTGATGAATCTATTTAGATTGAAAGGTTCTGGTTGGAACATGGTATCATTGGTAGCATGGCCTATGGGCAACACCATCTCACTACATTTCTATACGCACAACCATAAATTAAACTTAGCAGACAATTCTTAATTAATTAGCACTCACATACATGAATATATATATATATATATATATATATATATATATATATATATATATATATATCTAAAGAAATGGGAACATTGAGATGAGAGTTACCTGCCACCTCCAGCCCAAATATGTCTCAGTGGGATAATTGAATTCTTTTGTGTCATAGCATGATCTTTTTCCTGCTATGGCGACAAGGCCGTGAAAAATCCGGCCAAGTGTATCAGTTCTTTTAGATGCCCCATTGATGCCTTTGCAGACCACAGTAACAGGATAAGTTGGTGGTTCATTATATTGAGCTGCCTCAGCGTATATGGAGTCTAAGTAGTCCTTCAGTTCAAAAGAGCTTTCTAAGTGACTGCAAAAGAACAAAGGGAATATGAAAGCCACAAATTAACACTAAGACTTTTAGAATCCGTGAGAATTAACTTCAATAAGGGCAGACAGAGGCTGATATATACGCGCAAGTTTTGAATCTCTTGCTAAGGATTGAGAGACCATTGGGCTTGGAAGCGATTCTGTCGATTTCAGACCAGGATCTTCTTATGGTTCTGTAGCAACTCTCACTAGCTTCCTGCAAATAGTACCCCCACATAAACTTTTTAAATCAAGGTCTAAAGTTCATAGTTGAAAAAATTAAGGTGAAGATATGTTCAATTATTACTCTAAAATCCTTGGTGACAATAGAATAGTATCCAATTTCTGGTGCAATCTCATCAAAGTAAAGGATGGGAGCTGATGAAGCTAGAGCACCAAGGGCGATGTGGGGATATTTTAGCCGGAACCATGAAGCCAGCACTGGAAAAAAAAAAAGAAAAAAAAAGAAATGGAAGATCTGTAGAAGTAGTAGCTGGAAATATTGAAGCGATTACTTTATTTATTCTTGAAGAGGAGGCTAGCTATTTAGTAACATACTTCCTCCATAAGATCCTCCAATGACGATGACCGGGGAATTCTGTGCATGTAACCTTTTCTTTACATGCATGAGCACAGCTGCATAATCTGCTATAGCTTGGGCGGAGTTGAAGTAACCAAGAGTGCTAGCATTTTTCAGGGCTACTTTGGTTGATCCAAATGGTATCGACTTCCCATAGTATCGATGCTAAGAAGAATAAAACATTTTATAAAAGCAAAGATTGTAAATTAGCCATTGAAATCAAGTAAGAACCCTTGAAATCTGCAGCAAAATGAGAGGCACTTCCACACTAATTTATGAAAAAAAAAAAAAACCATTGAAATCAATATTCTCACCTCTATGTAAATGAGGAGAGCATTAAACCGGGCAGCGTTATCATTGACAAACCCTATATTAACTAGATCACCATCCAAGGGAGCTTCTGCACCCAAATAAGCAAAGATTGGAGCACCAGCTTTGGCACCACCCCAGTGCTTAAAATTCATCACATATCTTTGCCGAAAAGTTTTGTAACTTTCAGGCCTGTAGTTGAAGTGATCAAGAGTTTGGGCGTAGAAAAATGTCTTGAGATCCTTATAAAAAGATTCAGACACAGCTGCAGGTTCAGGGTTTCGGAGGATTCCTCTACTGAGTGGCCCTAGTCTGGGCACGTTAAACTGAGCAGCAGAGACACAGCATGAGAGGATTAAAGTTGGAATCAGAAATGGAAGCCATTGAAGTGAGTAACTAAGAGAGTAGTACGTCATGGCCATGTATTGAGAGGAATATTATCTGGATCAGCTCAAGCTGTATATGAAGATTGGACTGATTTCATAGCTATATATATAGTATATAATCCTAGCTAGTTTGTTTTATTATATGATGAGATTCTGCTGACTTAGAAGAAATTGAAACGATAATATCAGTTTATGCTGGTGCTATGCTGCCACTTTACCATGCCACCAACCTTCATCCGAATCACAATTAACACAAGAATATTTTGGAATGATTATTGTAAAAGGACTTTTAGCCTCTTGTATTTTGGTGAGTATACAGTCTTCTCAGAAACATTGTAATCGAGAATGAGTTGAAGTTTGAATATTTAAAAAAAGTGTTTTAAAAATATCTTTTTACAATATGATACCTTAGAAAAAAAAAAGATTTTTGCTTGAAATATTGAATAAAAATGGGTTGGAAATATTAATTCAGCTGTAAATTCCACTATTCATAAGCTTAGATGCAAATTAAGGGAATTAATACCCCAGTTAATAGCTGAAAATTAATAATATGCATCAAAATTCTTATATAGAAAAAATGAAAAAAAAAAAAAAGACAAAAGAAACAACCTGATTTGACCTTCAAATGGCACATGTGAGCTAATTATTAGCACAATATTAATAGACTATGCTTTTTGTCACAAGCATGAAATTAATCCTAAAATTTTCATACTGTGGCATTTAGAAGCCCCTTAAATCAACCTTTTTTTTAACCTCCATGAGATGCACAAGTGATAACGGCACAATTACAAATAAAAATCTTAAACTTGTATTAACTTTCAAGTAATTATAAGAGAATGGTCAAAACTTTCTCTAAATGAGTCATAAAAAGAAGACCTGATAGGCTATACTTTTTATATAAGCACTAACGTCTCTATCCACGTTTTAGGAATTAACCCCCCTATTGTAGGAGCTCATCTTGATTCCTTGACCATATGTATAATGGAAAACAAGCTTTCCATTGGGCTAGACACCACATTGCATTTCTAACTCCGCCATTAGCTCATACCGCACTTATAGATCTTATTACACCATTAATTGCCTGTCACCTATCCTATAATTGCTAAGATTTAGTTTACTCGTGATACATGTCTAACAAGCTTCTTAGCCCACCATATATCTCATATGTAAGATACCTAGCAATATTCCATATCAAGTATCATCTCCTTGATATACCAACATCCTCTTACTTTCCTTGATGTACCAAAAGCCCTTTGCTTGGGCTTCTCCCAATGTCAAAGTGTTACATCCTTAACTAGGCTTCTAGGTGTCATGTTGTTAGAGTGCAATGACCCTTACTTGGTTTTTCACAAATGTCTAACTATTGTACCATGTTAAGCTCCCACTTAACTCACTAATATATGTATAGACAATTTATGTGTGCCAAGCCCTTTCTTGGCCCACATCTTTGCTGCAAAGTTCTTTATGTGTGCTAAGTCTTTTTCTCAACTCATAGCCTACATTTGTTGCATTATCTATTCATACATGTTAACCTTATCGATTCCTTTCATCCCAAGCATGCATCATGTCATGTGCCATAATTGCATCCTATTATGTTACATTCATGGGTTGTATCACACTCGTAGCAATACACTGAGGCATGAATGCTAGTAAGACTCATCATTAAACCTTACTCATGTTTGAAGCTCCATGTCTCACTTTTGGAACGGTATAATTATTGTCCTCATATTCTATCACCACCCTTAGAAAGAGAGAGCCACCTTCTCTCCACTTCAAAAGTATTTTTTTTGAGACTTTTACCAATCTAATGGGAAGAAACATCATAGGTACTTTGACAAACATAATGTATTTTCTTTGATATAAAAATGTCTAGAAAAATATTTTCATCACTCAAACCTCCTTCACAAGTAATGCCCTTAGTAGAAAAAATTAATCCCAACCTAGTGAAATCTTACACTTAAATTTTTACTAAGTCAAGTCACTCATGTGATGCCTTTGCATATGCATGCCCACATTTTGCCACTATATGTTGCCACCCTCAAGTAAGCACTAAGGCTATGTTTGATTCCAGGAAAATTTGAGGGAAAATATAAGGACTGGGAAAGAAAGTATAAAAGAAAAGTAGGATGAAAAAAATGTGAAATAAAATAAAAAATAAATTAGAAGTAAATAAATTATTTTTATTTATTACTTCAAACTCATTTTACTTATTACTTCAAACTCATTTTACTTATTTTAACTTATTAATATAAAAATTAAATAATTTAAAAATATATAAATTTCTAACTAGTTTTAATTATATTTAATTTTTTTATAGAATAACCAAATATGAGAAAATAATTTTCTTTTATTTTTATTTTCTTTCCTTAATATTTTTCGAGAATCAAACATAACCTAACCTTTTGACTAACACCCATCCCCTTGCACTAACATACCACACAACCTTACAACCATCCCCATTTGTCACCTTGTCATCAATACAGCATGTTATCTTTAGAGTTTGACAGGTGCTCATGGGTGTAAAATACCACCACATAAAGTTGTAAAAATATATAGCAACTATAATTGCTAGTTTGAGAAGTAAGATGAGGCCGACTACTAGACAAATACCGTAAAAGTGCAGTTTATTAACTCATAAATAACAAGAATTCTTTAACCAAAGGCATAAAATGGAGCACCATCCATCTAAAATTGCTTTTTCTTCTTGCTTGTGGTTGGTGAAAATGTATCCTTATTGGCCAGCACAACCCAATTAATGGGTGTCTATTTTCCTTCTTATAATCATGTTAAATTTTGGTCTACCATATTGGATCTTTTTTATATTAATATCCTAGATAAGGTGGCTGCTCACTTCGATAAGGAAAATATTTTTATGTCTCTTTTCACCCGTCTCCACGTATGAAAATGTGTCCAAGTTCTTGCTCCATTTTCACTTTTAGTGGACTTCTAAGATGACATAATCCTGTGATATTATCCAAATGACGTATGATTTTTGTCATTAATTTGTTTGACCCATGTTGGGTGGACGATGAGTAATGATTATGAAAACCATTTGTTCTTAGTTGGTGCTTCCTGCAAAATAAACACATTTTGGTAACATCAATTTTGTCCTCTTCAATCAATTTTTATAATCTTTTCTCATCTATAAAAATTAATTTTTCCAAAGGTTCGCCTGTTATAAAGAAAGAAATGATTTGAATCGCATGGAATAGGAGTTCAAGAGGGAGTTAAGTTGCTCTTGTGTAGTCTCCGATCGTTTGCAGTTCATTGGGCCAATGGGCTTCTCGCTGGCCATTTTTGGAGCATGAAATTTGGAAAATTATAGGCTGAACATGCTCATTAGCCCAAGTAAACCTACTATTTCACCAGACCACCCGGACATGAAAATCTGGCTTTGCAAAAATCATTTTTTTCATCACACGAGCCAATTCTTTTTCATCATTCAAGGTTGAGATTGACTTCCCCTCTTTGCCATTCAGGGGCACAAAGCCCCGTGGGAGCAGTTGGAGGAGTCTGTGTCCAGAAGCATGTGAAACCCGTGGATCCAAAAAGTCAGAAAAGCACGGAGAAGGTTCTGAAAAATCAAAAGAATGGCCACACTTCGGAAGACACCACTAGATTGCATTTTTGCTTTGTAGTCCAAACCAACAACAATGAACACACTGGCACTTTCAACCTCCCCCATTACCCACTTGTAATGGAAGATGATCATCCCTGATCTCAACCTTTCCTTCCAAAAACTCCTTTCCCATATCTACTTTCAAGTTTTTGAGATGGGTGTGAGGAAATATGGCATGATCACTACTAGGAATCACTCTTACTTGACTGGGAAATGTCCCCTTTTGTGGGTTGCCCATTGCCCTCCAACATAATGTTGGGTTCTCTTCAACTTTAGAGCCTTCATGAGAATAGAGACAAACAATCCCCCACAAGAACAGTTCTAACAATGTGAGCAAGACAAGTAAATTAGACGTTCAATTCCAATGGCATCAAAATATAACCTATACATTTAAACCATTAAAATTTATTTATTTATTTTTTTAAATTCAGACATAAGAAACATAATACAATCATTTCCTCTAGTTAATATTCGAACAGGGTCCTTTTCCTTGTGGCATCTAGATCAGCATGGTATTGAGCAATCCAACTTTCAATGATCTCAACCTCGGTCTTTCTTTGCATAATCAGCCACTCCGGATCAGTAGACTTTGCAGGAAGTATATCTAAGCAATGAGACCCTGCAAGATAAGGATCTTATCAAAGACAAATTCCACCAATATTCTCTGGACAAAAGTTAGAATATGCACATGATGGCGAAACAATTCACTTAATTTGTTCTTTTCTTTTGAAATTTTCCCATATGCTTAGTTTACTTTTCAATTATAGCGTATTGGATGCCATTCCAATCGATGTCTACTGTGTGATTTTTTTGTTTTTTTGTTTTGCCATGATAGAGCCATTCTAACTAATATATATTTGCGTTTTTGTTTTGGTGGATTGTAGTAGAGTTGAGCAGATACCATTGACAGTATGAATGGCCAGAACAGTATGGGATATGTTCTTCAATACCCTGTAATTAGAGACCAAAAGAAGAGGAAAAACAATAACTTAAAACTGGGTCAATTAGATTGAGGACATACACACCCCACCAAACCTAAAAAACAGAAAGAAATTCAAGAAGAAATGTGCTTTTATTTATTTATTTATTTTTTATTACCCGGCGCTGCTATAAGGATCTCTTAGGCCATTGGAGAAGATGATGTTGCTAGCAAATCTATGGAGGATCAGTTTTATATCCTGCAATTGACATAAAAACAATGTAGATCATTTTGTAATTAATGGTGATAAATACAATGAAAAAAAATAAAATTACAACAAACATACATGGCCTCCATAGTAAGTTGTGATCCAATGAGGCCGAGGGGGGACGTCGTATAAGCTTGTACAGGCCTGGATGAAGGTGGTTAGATTGAAAGGCGAGGGTGGGAACATGGTGTCATTGTCGCCACGGCCTATTGGCATTACCATCTCACTGCATGTCTGCGCATAGAGGGCAGGAAGAGGGTGTGCTTAACACAATTGAACATCATATATTTTGCCAAATTTCTAACTCTGTTGCCTCCAAGTCCAAAAAACAGAGGCTCTGTTTGATAATGAGGACCATGTGAAATACTCATAAAGTACTTCAAAACCAGCAATGTAATGTAAATGTTACTGATAACCATATGGTTATACTTAGTATTGTTATCATATAAGTATGTGGTTACCTGCCATCTCCATCCCTCACTTGTTTCAGTTGGATTAACACTTGTGTTGTAACAAGAACTATTTCCTCTATAGGCAACCACACCTGCAAATATCCGACTAAGAATATCACTTCCTTCTGGTGCTCCATCAATCCCTCCACACACCACAGTAACAGGGTACCTCGGTGGATGATTATATTGAGCTGCAACAGCATACATTGTCTCCAAGTAGTCCTTCAGCTCATTGGATTTGTTCAACTCACTGAAACAACAGAGGAAAAAAAATCAATGAGTCTCAAATCAAGTCCTAGCTTTTGAATATGATTTAGAACATGGAGATGGAGACAAGCAAGAGTTATTTACGCGCAAGTTCTGAATTTCTTGCTAAGGATTGACAGACCATTGGGCTCAGAAGCTACTCTATCAATTTCAGACCATGATTCTCGTATGGTGCTGTAGCAGCTCTCACTGGCTTCCTGCAATTTATAACAATAGCCCATTATATAAACAGTAATTTTTCTTTAGTCCAATGTGTATAGTGGAGAAAGAACAGATAGAAATTTGAGTGGTCATACTCTGAAATCCTTGGTGACAATGGAATAGTATCCATTTTGGGGTGTAATGTCATCAAAGTAAAGTATGGGAGCAGAGGAGGCCAGAGCTCCCAGGGCAACATGGGGATATTTCAGCCGGAACCATGAAGCAAGCACTGAATTATGAAAAAAGAGATAGCAACAAAGCTCTTCAAGGACATGTTATGAAAAAGCATTGAGATTAAGCACTTGAATTGGTAACTTACTGCCCCCATATGAACCTCCTATGACGATGACCGGGGAATTCTCAGCAAGCAATTTCTTCTTTATATATTCAAGTACCTCTGCGTAATCTGCTATAGCTTGGGCCGAGTTGAAATACCCTCGAGTGCTTGCATTTTTGAGGGCCTCTTCTCGTGATCCAAATGGAATTGATTGCCCATAATACCTATGCTGACAAACAAGCAAACAACTCACACCCTCAGAAATTATTTTCAGCCATTACACATCCATACAATTATCGTTCAATGTTAGTTCATATAAAGCACTCCCCTACACTTAAAATGGTGTTGGGGTCCCAGCATTAAGTTCCATATATATATATATATATATATATGTATATATAAATATGCTCACCTCAATATAAACCAGGAGAGCCTTAAACTGAAGGGCGTTGTCTACAGGAAATCCTACACCAGTTAAGTCAAAATCCAGAGCTGCTTCTGCACCAAGATAAGCAAATATGGGAGCGCTAGCATTTGCACCACCCCAGTACTTAAAATTCATCACATATCTCTGCTGAAATGTGTAGTAGCTTTCAGGCCTGTAGTTGAAGTGATCTAGCGTCTGGTTGTAGAAAAATGTTTGGAAGTCATCGGAAATCAACTCGGAAAATATTTCCGACTCCCGCAGAATTGTGCTCAGCCTAGGCAGTTTAGAGGGAGTTGCAGTGGCACAAGTGGGGAAGATGATAAGAAACATTAAAGAAAGGAGCCATTGCAATGAAATCATAAGAGAGGAAGAGTTCATGGCAGTTGACTTTTGGGGCTTCATAGTTGTTTGTAAACGTGAAATGATGTACACCAACCGTATATTTATTTATCATAAAGCTAAATTGAATTGAGTAGGAAAGAGGTCATCTATGAATTGAAGGGGTTAATTGATGAGTGTGGTTGGCAGAGTTGGATTATTATCATCATTGCATATACTTAAACGGCTGGCGGGGTTAATTGAACAGGAATTTTTTTGGCTTGGCAAAGGGAACAGCCGACGACAAATTTGGATTTAGGGGAGGTGACAATAGGCGATTCAGCCAAAGAACCTGGAGGAGCCAAAAGAAATCAAAGTTTGATTATGGGTTTGATGACATCTCACCTAATTTTTTGAAGAGGAAACATGATGAGCGGGAAGTTTAAGTATATTTTAGCAATCATATTTCCGAGGACTTTTTGCAATTTTTTATTTCTTGGTCAAAGTTTCTAGATTTAGCTTGGTTTCATGCTACGATGAATAGTAAATTCTTATAAAGGAAAATGATTGTAAATTATAATAATATAAAAAAGGGAAATTAAAATTAAATAAAATTTTCATTTTTATTATCTGAATTTTAAAAGATTAGGCGGATCCAAAGGAATTCTCATAGTTTTAAAACACAGGATTACGAGGACTTTCCCTCTTATTCGATGTGAAATGTCACAACTTTTTAAAGAAAAAATAAGTGAAATCAAGATAATTAATTTATATTTAAATAAAAATCAACTTAGATCAAACCAAGTCTATTTAAGATTGATTTGATTTGATTTAGATGATAAGTTTCAAAATTAAAAATATAATTAAAATTTTAAAATCAAATTATAATAAATATACATCATAATCTAACAACAATGAATTACTTTGTAGTGTATAAGTGTGACTCCAAGAAATCCTCAAAAAATTATCAATTTGTTTTTAAAAATAATTAAAATTAACTTTAATTTGAAAATAAAAATATGGTTAAAATTTTAAAGTCAAATTATAATAAGTATATTTAAAAATTAATTTCGTCATAATCTAACAACAACGAATTACTTTGTTCAATGAACACTTTTTGAAGCTTTACCATTTAGCAATAAACAGGTTCACATCAGTTGCTTCTTCATGGAAAGAATCAATTACTGTTTATTTCTTGATTCTCATTCATTTTCTAGTCCTCCAAACACTTCTCCATTGGGAGAATGTGACAGGCAAATGTAATTTTCATTTTTCAAACTCTAGAAGAATGAATGGAAGGCATGGCATGGCTATGGGCCATGTGGCTTGTCTCTATTTCAAGTCGCTGTACTACTCAATTGTATGGATTGGGTATTATTTTTCTGGTAATACTTTCTTTTTTTCTCTTGCTTTCATGAGTGATAATCGCTTTCTTCCACAAGTGGTGAACGCCCACCTACTGCATGCGTGCCTTCCTTGCTTTCTCTCTCTCTACAATTTTTTCACGTCACACCTGTCCAGAGTGGCAAACGTGAAAATGGTAATAATATCTGCCCCTATGATATATAGTGTGAAAAAATATTTTTATTTTAGAATTTTTATTTTTAAAAAGGGATGTTCCAAAATCAATTATTTTAGGAAATATTATATAATTATTTGAAAATTTTAACTCAAATTAAAAATAGAATGTCCACTATTTTTAATTTTTCAAAATTATCCAATATTTTCAAAATCAGACATGTCATTAAATTAGAAAAATTATCAATTTACGTTCAATGGTTGAACCGTTTGTTGAATCATGGTCGAATTAGTGATATTATAAATATAATTTATATATTATATATATCTAAATATATATAATTAAATTTTTTAATAATATTTTATTTTTTTATATTTGATATATCAAATTATATTATAGAGATAAATATAAATGTATTAAATTTTATTAGATAAAACATATGTAATACTAAATCTTAAATATATATTTAAGATGAAGATAAAATTATAATATTTAATTTAATTTATATGTTTATATATTTTATTATTTAAATTTTTTAAAATTTATTATATTAATTAATTTATATTATTTTCATATTTATACTTCAAAAGTGATACATGACCAGTGGTTAGGCTTTTGATTTTCCTCTTGGATCGCGAGGGTTCAAATTCAACTCAAACAAAACAATTGGGCCTTAGTAGAGCCCAGATGTCTTTTCTAAGAACTGGATCAGACCCGAACCAAATCGGAATGGGTCGACCGCTTGGACAAGTTGGCACGATGTCATTGATGAGGACCACCTGCCAAATCAAATAATTGTTGAAGCTTAGAGGTTTTGCATGTTATGAGGTCTTAGCGTGGAATGTAGAGTTTGATGAATTTTCAATTATCTGGATGCTGACAACATCCCTATCAGTCTTGTTAACAATATTAAATACCCTACTAATATTTTATTAATTTAAATTTTTAGTACATGTTTGGTGGGACTATGTGGATGGAAAGCCATTTATTGATTGCAACTTTTTATTAAATATCCATAAAGGAAATTAATTAATTAATTAATTAATTAGGTAAAGTGTCAAGCCATGAGACAAGGCCATAGAACTAACTAGACAGATGCATCTTCAAGTCATCTTAGTGTTAAAACCACAACCGACGCTATTTACATACGAGGGAATGAACCATTTTGAACTTTGAGTAAGTTTATCTATGCAGATCAAAAGTAGAGAAATAGCAAGGATATTATGAACATATCTCTTTGTAGAAAGAAATAAGATCGTAGTTTTAGGTTTCTTAAGAGGTTGTAGTTTTATAAATGTAAGTGTTATAATAGCGAAGGACTCATTTCTATTAACTTAACTCTCCCTCGGCACAAGATGATATACCCCAACTTATTAGATTATTTAAACTTTGTTTGATTTATGAAAAATAGCATAAAAAAGAGAAAAAAATATTTAGAAAAAACTTATTTTCTTGTATTTAGTTTTACTATGAAAAAAACTAATATAATTATAATTAATTAAAAATTTATATAAATTAATTAAAAATTTATATTTTCTTATATTTTATTATTTAAGTTTATTTTTTTATGCAATAGCTTTGATATTTTATTTTATTTCTTGTAGATAACAATAGGGTGGGTTGAAAACATAGTTAGGAAACATACCATTGACACCGAGAATGACAAGAACAGAATGAGATATGTTCTTCAACACCCTATAATCAAAGATAAAAAAAAAAAAATCAAATTGAGGGATATGTGTATATGCCACATGGACATACAAAAAAAAAAAAAAAAAAAAAACAAAACCCCAAAGACAAAAACAGAAACAAAAACTGCCACTGCTCTAAGGATCTCTTTGCCAGGTAGAGAAGATGATGTTGCTAGCAAACCTATGGAGAATCAATTCTATATCTTGCAATTAGGATAAAAAAATAAAGATTAGTAATTATTGCTGTGATATCCAAAAGATTTAAAGAGAATGAAAATTTAGGGTTTCTTATTATGAATGTCCTTGAAAAAAAGATAAAACACACCATTAGGATTTAAATAGACTTAATAAAAAGAAATAAAGACTAACTTACCCTTACTCTTGAAAAAGGAAAGAAAATAGTTCTAATATAGTAACTAAATAAAACTACTAAATAAATAACTCTAACATCCATTCACAAACTCATGGTGTAATTGTAAGAAGTGTTGAGAGTTTGCTAACCAACAATTGAGAACGAGGAAAGAGGTGTGACTTGGTAAACAAATCTGCAATCTGTAAGGAAGGAGGAACAAAAGATAAAGTAAGAGTGTTATGTTGAAGGTGATGATGAGTGAGGTGACAATCAATCTCAATATGCTTGGTCTTTTAATAAAAAGACCGAGTTGTGAGCAATCTAAATAGTACTCTTGTTGTCACAATACATTAGAGTGGGACAAGAAAGAGAAACACCCATATCAGCAAGTAACCAACGTAACTAAAAAACTATCTCATTGGTGGTAGACGTCATAACACAATACTCAACTTTTGTGGAAGATTGAGAAACAATAGTATGTTTCTTGTTTTTCCAAGAAATAAGAGAATTTCCCAAAAATATACAAAATCCAGGGGTAGACTTACATTCTTTAGGATCATTGGCCTAGTGAACATCAAAATAAGCATGCAACTCTAAAAAGGAAGTGGATGGAAATAAAAGACTCTGAAATATAGTGTCCTAAAGATATCATAGAATATGAAGAATAACAGCCTAATGAATTGTTATAGGAGAAGTAACAAATTGACTAACAATGTGGATAACATAAGCAATGTTCAAACATATAATGGTGAAATAGACCAAGGTACCAACAATAATACAATATAAAGTAGAGTCTGACAAGGGGGGTTACCATCATAAGAAGAGTATCGAACATTAACCACAAGAGGAGTATCAATAGTCTTAGTATTAGTAAGGTGAGTTCAATCGAGAATATTGATTGTGTACTTAGATTGTGAGAGAAGATAACATTTCAGAGAAGAGGCTACCTCAATACCTAAAAAGTATCATAGAACACCTAAATTCTTCATTTCAAAATGGGAAGCCACATCAAATTTCAACACTACAATCCCATCAACATCATCACTTGTAATAATCATATCATTAACATATAAAGAAAGAAGAATATATACGACCAACAGAGGTGCTTTTTAGAAAAAGTACAGAATTGTGAAAGTAGATAAGTTGTCCACAGTTGATTCATGGATTTGGGCAATCCAGTAGAGATTGTAGTGCACCACCTTTTAATTAGAGAGAGTACTTGTCTTGACCATCGGGATGAGTTTTCCATGGTGAGTGCACTAGTGTATGTGATGCACACTAGATAGGACCTACGGTGAATCATGACTTAAGACTATCAATTGTAATGATTCATCAAACTACTATATTACATAGACTCTCAACCTTGAAAGGATATTGAGTCTGTGCCAAAATCAATATGAGACTTTGATCTATGGGTGAGTCCCTAAAGTGGTCATATATCCCTATGGATTGGGTCATTGTTGATGAAGACTAGTGATAATAGATATTCTCAATATAGGCATCATGATATCTCATGAGATTGAGACAGTGTGTCTTTTTGGGTGATCCAAAGGACATGTGATCATGAAATCTGTGGCCACAGTAATTTCTTTTGTGAAATTTGACATATGCTCTTTAGAGTTAGAGTATGTTATTTGATTACATAATAAGTGAGATCTGTAACTCAAGAATTTGAAAAGTAATTTTGATAGGTGATAACACTACCTTATTAGATTATAAACACTAGTTCATAGGGAGTCTACATGTAGTGGATAGTAGGTCACGGACCTGAGCACTTAGTGTTTCATTGTTATTTACATAGGATACTGGAGTTTAGTTGATTCTCTGTAGTGAGATGTTGAATCAACTTCAAAATTGGATTAAGAGGGAGCTAGTATTCTTATGGGTCCCAATGGTCTCCACTTTGAGCTCATATACCTTGTTGGCATGGATTATGAAGGTTAGATTGGTTTTAAGTTCACTTTTGTGCAAAAAGACATTTTGGTAATTATGTAAGGTTACACAAGGGTAAGTGAACAAGATCTCTGGATTAGGCTAATTAATTAATTAGTAGGTCATATTGGGTTAATTAATCAATTAGGAACCATTTTTGGGCTAGATTAAGTGACCCATATGGACTCAAGTCACTTAAACCTAATTAGGATCCCCATAATTACCCCATAGGGTTTAAGGTTTTCATAGCTTGGAATTTAAGGTTTGAGAACGTCCAAACCTAAAGGTTGGTACTTTAACTCTAAAAGATTATTAAAAAAAATAAAAATTGGTATTGCTTCCATTGCTTAGATCTAAGATGCCAATAGGGAAACATATAATTTATGGTTGATCAGATCAAAACAACGATATCCATTTTGACTTTCACTATATCCTAAAAAAGAATAAATGGCAGAGTGAGTAGATAACTTACTACACTCTGTATGATGACGAAGAACAAAACATGTACAACTATAGACTCTTAAGTAAGAGTAATTAGAAGTATAGCCATATAACTTTTCAAATGGTGATAGATCAAAGGTGTGAGATGAATAGATTTTATTAATTAAGTGAACTACAATAAGAACTACTTTCCCCCAAATTCAATATGAACACATGCAGATAATAAAAGAGAATGAGCAGTTTCAACAATGTGCCTATGTTTTCTTTTAGCAACACCATTTTGCTCTAAAGTATCAATACAAGACGTGTGAAGAATAGTTCCATGTGAAGCAAGTAATTCACGAAATGCATTGGAAGTATATTGCCCACCTAAATCATACCTAAAACACTTGATAACCATAGAATGTTAAGTTTTAACATAACCTTGAAATGCATTATAAATATTCAAAAAGTTAGAACAATGTTTCATAAGATAAACACAACAATAACGAGCATAATCATTAATGAAGGAAACATAATATTGAGGCCTTTCTTTTGTAGAAATTGGAGAAGGTTCTCACACATCAAAATGAATTAAATCAAATGAGATGAAAGAAAGGGAAACACTTCTATTAGAAAGTAAGGCAACAAATTTTTCTAGTTTACAACCACTATAATCAGAGATATCTTGTATTTACAAATTTCTTATGCTTCTTTAGAAACTAAATACTTTAAATGAGAAGTCGAAACATGTCCTAGATGAGAATGGCATAAATAAAAACTAGATGAAAGAGGACTCAAATAAAAAGAAGACAAATCAAGACTAGAAGTTGCAATAGTTGGGACTTTTAGCTCATCTAGAATATATAATCCTCCTTGCCTACGACTTTTTCCAATGAGCTTTTGGGATTCAGGATCCTACATAAAACAAGAAGTAAAAGAATAAGAAACCAAGTAACCAGAGTCATATAATTGACTAATAGAGACAAGATTCAATGTAAGATTGGGAATATGATATACATGAGAAAGAGACAAATGAGGTGTAATAATAGAACCAATACTGACTAAGGGTAAATGAGTGTCATTAGTAGTCATGCCATGCATAGAAAATGTAGGAGATAAAGAAGCAAAAGCTAAGGAATCAAATGACATATGGTTAGAAGGTCTAGAGTCCAAAACCCATATGAAAGAAGACATACCTAAAGAATTAGTAGCTGACAAACTTGAAAAGTCATACATAGCATGTGACTGTATGGAAAGGAACTTCTGGAACTGTTTAGCAAAGGAAACTATTATGGAATTAAAGGATAATGTGAGTCCAAATCAAGACAAGTTAGATGAAGAAACAACTATTGTGGTATTAGATTGTGGAGGCCTATAAAAATGTTGTTGGCCAGTATTGAATTGACTTTGCTAAGACTGTTGAGAAGGTTAGTGTTGCATTGTTCTAGGGAGGATCATCAAGCATGAAGCCTTCCAATGACCCTTTTGCTTACTGTAACTAAATTCATTTGCAGCAACCCTTGAGTAAGACTTATTTTGATTTGTTGGAAGGTGGCCTAGAAAGTGGCTTAAAAGGTGGCCTAGAAAGGACTGCCAAAATAGATGTATGAGGTGTGGATAGTATGCATTTTCCTACTTGAGACTTAAGACATATCTCCTTAGCTAACAATTCACTAACTATTGAATCAACATATGGAAGTAGGTTGTGATACAAAATTGTCCCATGTAATGCTTCAAAATCATTATGAAGAGTCATAAAAAATTGAACTAGACATTGTTCCTCTCTATGGGCAATATAAGGTGCAAAAACATGGAGCTTTATTGATTCCGTGAGAGCCAACTGGTGCCAGAGATTAGTCATCATGGAATAAAACTCTTGAATATTCACGTCTTTTTGTTTATGGGCTTGAATCTCAATCTCTAATTGATACTGTTTTACAAAATTAGATTGCATATACAATCTTTCCAAATGTTCCCAAATCTCCTTAGCAGTTTCATACTTTGCCAACTATGTACCTATCGAAGTTTCAACAAAGTTGTTGATCCAAGTGATAATTTTCAAATTGCTCACTTTCCAAACATCTAATTGTTTTGAATATTTTTCATTTTTTTATTCATAGGTTTTCTTAAAATGCCAATTATATAAGCCTGCATATTTTTTCCCTTTAGAAAAATGTTCATCACACAACTCCAATACGGATATTTTTTTCCCCATCTAATCCCACAATAATGGATTGAAAGGAATTATCTTGTTCACTAGTCATGATGAATCAACAAATACCACCAAACAAAAGAAAGCAATTACAAATTGACAAAAAAAAAAAAAAAACAAATACAAAATCAAATAATAGGACCAAACAGGAAAAAAAAATGATGCAATCACCCACTACGATATCTCATGATCAAGCATGAAAAAAAGGAATTGCATGAACAAATGGATATGAAAAAAATAGTGTATGAGATTAAACTCTCTTCCATGATATTATAAATCAAGTGTCATTAAAAGATCAATTTTGCTATGATACCATCTAAAATCTAAAAGATTTAAAGAGAAAGAAAATCTAGGGTTTCTTATTATGAATGTTCTTGAAAAAAAGATATAAGACCATGGCCTTTGTAATAAATTGTGACCTAATAAAGTCGAGGTGGGACGCCATAGGGGCTTGTGTAGTCCTGGATGTGGGTGGTTAGATTGAAAGGCGTCGGTAGAAATATGGTGTCATTGTCGCTTTGCCCTATTGGGATTACTATTTCACTGCATGTTCATCAATCCCACCATAAAGCATACTAACGGGGTAGCTCGATAGGGCATTATGTTGAGTTGCAATAGAATATGCTCTGTCCAAGAAGTCCATGAGCTCATCAGAATTATTCAATTGACTGAAACATAGGAAAAAAAATAAAAATTAATAAGTCTCAAATTAAGCCTTAGCTTCTAAAATCTACGAATAAGAGCAAGGTAAGAAGAGTACTAATATTTATTTACGTGCAAATTCTAAATTTCTTGTTGAGGATTGAAATACTGTTGGGCTCAAAAGCAACTCTATCGATTTTAGATCATGATTCACTAATAGTTTTGTAGCAATTCTCAACAGTTCCTTGCAGTTAAAAATAACCATTCCATATGACCTTTAGCTCATAGTGTATAAATTATAAAAATAAAATAAAATTGAGGGACATTACTTTAAAATCCTTGGTGACAATGGAATAGTATCCATTTTGGGGTGTAGTTTTTAGGAAACTAGTTGTTTTACCACCAGACTACGTAAGAAGTTTGAAGCTATTCTCCACACATCCCCCTCTTAACCACTTCCTGGCTCCGCCCCTGGTTCCCATCCTACCTGCACAAACAACTTTGGCTTGTGTATGGAATCTACACTCTTAAGCCTATGCCTGCTAAATCCGAGTTGCATCCAGGTGTTATTGCATGCATTAGAAATAGTCGTTCATTGTTTCTAGTGCTCAAGGGACCTGACCCGTGCTAAGAGGTGATGGATCAGGTGTTCGTACTCGTGTCCAATTAGTATTGATGGGTAAAGATGAGAGCATCAAGAAAATTAAAGAGAATAATTAAATAAAGGTAAGTTTGTGGATGATATGCAAAAATATAAATAATATAAATAAAATAAAATAACAAAAGAAGTGGATTTCTAGGAATTTGAGTTTAAATACATAAATAGAATAGATTTTTAGAATAGAGTTGGAACCTGATCGAAATTTCTCTATTGTACCAAAATACTTAGCCTTTTTACGTAGTAACTCTGGTCAAGAAAAACTAGAGAAAGAGTCACTACGGCTTTTGTAGTATTCCGGGTATCGTTCTCAAGGACTGGCTTATGAAAATTGTCAATACAAGAATAAATGAATTGTTTTTGTTTAAATCCCTAAGTGGAAAACAATATGTGAATAATGTGAAACTAAGTAAAAGAAATTAAATTAATAAGAGAAAATGAATATTGATTTTAAATTCAATTGATTCAAGTTTGGGGTTTTCCACAATCCAACCTAGGGTATAGAAATTATAGAAAACAAGGGTATTTTAAGTAATATGATCTTAGGGTTTTGGGATCCTTGGCCACTCGCGATCAAGTTGAGTTATATAACTCAAAATTGCATCCGAAACCTAATTTTTCATTTTTAAAACAGATTCCTAAAACCATCAAATGAATGAGATTGATTATCAATTTAAGATTTGACTTTTTACTATTCCTACTCCTTATAGCTTTGTTTAGGGGCAAATAACGGTAGGTAAGATGAGGATAACTAATGATCAAGAATTACCAAGAATCACTAGTATCAAGTAATAACCTACCGTATCATTCCCTAAACGAACTCACAAGGATAGGATAAAAAAATTGATAAATTGTCACTCAACCAATAATTAATCTCATTGTTATAATAATTTACCCATTGTCCCTATAGGTTTCCTAGCCCTTAGGTTTTCATGCTTCAAGCCCCAAGTTGGCTCTTAGCCTCTCATGGGGGTGATGTCACATTCACAATCCATAGTAGGGTAAAAATCCATAATTTGAATCAAAAGAAACTAAAAACAATATATTCAATAAAGAAGAAAAAGAAAACAAACCAAAGTTCTCATCTTCTTCCTCCTTCAATGTCAAAAACTTCAGAAAAAATCCAAGATCCTAAAACCTAGAATTGAGAGAGTTTATATAATATCCTCAATTACCTAACATGTGGCACACTCTCATTGGCCACTTATTACAAAATAATTTCCTAAAAATGATTAAAAAATAATAAAATGGTGATTTCTAGTCGTGTGGGGTCCATCTAGGGCGGATGGAGTGCTTTAGATGCAATTCCCGAGGTAGAGGAAGCGGAACATCAAAGTGGCAGTGGGTGAATTCGAAATTGGTGTCATTTAGAAGTGGATTTCGAATTCATAAGTTGAATTTCGAATTCATAAGTTGAATTTCGAAATCATAAGTTGAATTTCGAAATCATTTCGAAATGACCCTCCAGCTTGGTGCAGTTGTCTTCAAATGGCCATAACTTCTTCATTTCAGCTCCGATTTGCAAACCGTTTGAAGTGTTGGACTCCTGACTTTCCGAGCTTCGAAACGATGTATAGTATGTATATAATGGACTCCATAAAGTGCTCCAAATTTGTCCTCAATGTTAGAGTATATAACGCCATCAGATTTTTGAGTTCTAAATTTCCATGCAGCTAAATCTTGCTTCATGCCTCATTTCCCATTCTTTCTTGCCTTCTTTCTTACTCCATAATGGTCATTTATCATCCTCCAACCTCATGATATCCTTGTTTTGCCTTCCTTTACATTCGATGAGTCTTGACTCACTTATTTCCTCATTTAGCCCTTTCTTGATCTTTCAAAATCTAAAGTCATTCAATTTGCACAATTTTCTTCCCTTGAACCTGAGATAAATCTCCAAAGTATAGATTAGACTCATGACTAAGGCCTTAGCATTGATTTAGGTCAAGTTGGGTGATTTGAATGTCCTTTGGTGCACAAATCATATCGAATATGTGCCATTAGAGCACATATTTTGGCTCCAATCAGAACCTACTTTAAGTTTTTTCTTTTTTTAAAAAGGAACTTACTAATAATAATAATAATAATAATAATAATAATAATAATAATAATAGTTTTTATTTATGTTACATGTGTTGATTGATTTCTTTCAAAAATTTGAGTGACTTCTTTGAATAAGGGTTAACAATACAATGAATTATTTTATACATTTTTATTTGTATTTATCTTATATTAATGTATTAAAATGTTTAAATTCCATAAAGTGCATCAAGTTATTATTATTTTTAAATATATTTTGAATTGTTCCTTAGTTATGAAATAAATTAAGAGTATCATATCATTTGTTTGATTGTTATTTAAGTGAATTTTATTTTTTCAATTAATTAAATTGATTTTGGAAAACTCTAGTTATAATAACCTTAGTTAATCGAGGATATGCAACCTTCATTACCTTTAAGGGTGTTTTCAGGTATGCCCGACATGCTATTTTAGTTGTGTAGAAATTTCATCAAGTATGAATAAAAAAAATATCATTTTCAAAACTTTTAAAATTTGAGATAAAAAGTGATGAATTTTGTTGTTCTCATTGCGGTAATACTTAAAATAATTTTTCTAGATTTTTATCTTTTTGATAATTTTTTTAGGTAAATTTTTTTCCAAAAAAATTATCAATTTCTAACTAAAATTAGAAAATCAAATTTTGATTTAATTAGAATTAGGTTCTCAAAGTATTTTTATTGGATTCAAATCAGGGTATTTAGTTATTTACATTGTAAACTTAGAGATATAAATGATCAAATAATAAATGATGACGTATAAATCCTGTGGTCATGCCAGAAAATACAATGCACCACATCTAACATGCGCTCCCACTTCATCGAAGCGTACCTTTAGTGCACCACTTACATTGCACACTACCAACTTACGCACCATCGAAAGCATCTCCCAATTATGCACTTACTTCTACAATTAATTTTGCACACCTCCAATTGCACACCACACTTCTTTACTTAGGTAGCACACCTTGTACTTGCGTACCACAAGTTGTGTACCTCACTTGCACACCCCCACAAGTGCAACTCTTCCACTCAACACAACCTCCAGTTCTGCACCCTCAACCTTTTCTTCTGTACTCTATGCACCTGTACCCAACTTAGCTCAGCTTACCCTACACACCACCAATTGCGTACGCTCCCTCCTTTAAACTTTAACTCGTGCACTAGCTCCATGACCACATGTGCAAACTACTTTTTGCCTATTTTCAACTTAGTATACTCCAATATCTTAACCCATTTCTTCAAAAGCCTTTTTCCTCTATTAAAGGATCGTCAATAGCTTAAAAACTCTCTCTTTAAACAAACCACAAACAATCCGAAAACAAACCTTAACACTAATAACTTCTTTTACTTCAAAAAATTACATTTTATATATTTCATTAGGACTCTATACAAGTTGTTTGTATAAACAAAAGTATAATTTATATATAATTACATCACTTTGTTTTTATATTAATATTACAAAATCTTGAAACAATAAACATATGTTCTTAACCATACGAATATGTATTCATTTCCTTCTTGAATCCTTTAGCTCAGTCTCTAGAAAATAAATTTTAAAGAGAAAAATGGGCTACAACTTAGTATAAGAGGGTTTAACTTTTACAAAAAAACTTATAAAATGGGTTTTTAAAACATTTTACATATATATCATAAGGCTACCGATTCAATGTAACATCAATTTTTACTCAACAATAATAGATATAATCATAATAACCAACAATTTCCACACCATATAAATCCATTTGTTCAATTTATTTTCACAACCTATAATAATTATTGATTGAAAAAGTGCAATTGATTAATTAATAAATAACAGGAATTTTTAAACAATTAGGGTATAAAATGGAGCACCATCTATCTAAAATTGTTTTTTCTTCTTGCTTGTGGTTGGTAAAAAAAAATATTTTTTAAACAATTAGGGTATATAATGGTAAAAAAAGGTGTTGAATAATTAAGATATATCATAATCCAGAGACTTTGAACAAGATATTTTTTATTTGACCAAGTTCGACCAATAGGAAGTCATATATTAAAGATTGATTATAAGTCAGAAATCCAAAAAAAAAGACAAATAGGTGGTGCTAGGAAGTTGGACGATTTGGAATCTATTTAATTTTCCACAACCCATCATCACAAGTCTCGGGATGATTATTTAATTAACAAGTCAAGTCTTACGCGTTTGGTCGGTGTTAGTATGCAATCCCATGTTTACGATCAATACATAGATATTTGAAATTTTAATTTATCTGAATTTATATATATATATATATATATAATTTAAAATTTATTGGTATTAAATTATTATTTATTATTTGATAAAGATGATACAACTTATGGCAAAATCAATTTTATGATTAATATTTTACTTTTCACAATTCTTTTATAAAAATTTGTATATAGAAAGGAGAAGATGTTATCCATCACTAAACATCTTTTTCTTCATTTAAATGCAGGGATGAGACCTAGTCCTCAAAATAATTTTGACCAAGGAAATGAATTAAATTAAAATTAAGACGTCACTTCTGCTTGGATTGCACTGCCCTCATCTTATGGAAAGATTGATGCGATAGAATTGATGATTGACAACAAAACTAACTTTTTAAATTCCTATAGAAAATTCCAAGGTTCAACCTGCGGAGAAAGTACCATAATAAGTTAAAAGAATAGAAAAAAAAATGAATATAATACAAAGACATAACATGATTAGATAATTTGCCTATAACCATGAGGAAAACAAAGAATAACTCATACAAGATATTGAATCAGTCATTGAATAAGAAACTAATATTCAACTTCACACTCTACTCCTTTGAAATATGATTCAATTTTTTCTCCATCTCAATTTTAACTCAACTAAAACAATTTGGAATATTCTATTCTATATTTCTAAATATTTCTTAAAAAATAAATTTTACTTATATTTAAATATTCTTCTTATTTATATAATTATTTTTTAAAACGAAAAATTAAAAATAATTAAAATATATTATGAGAAAACACCCTCCTTTTATAACAAGTTTCAAACAACCAGAACTAAAAAGTGAAACCATGGGGGACAAGTTTAATAATATAAATCAAACGAAAAAATTTTAAACTAAAATTGTGTATATAACAAACCATGATTAGTGTACTGACATTTTTTAAATCAAGATAAGGTTTAGGATTTAATCGAAAAATTCAAATGAGGAATCCAGTCATTTATCAAAGGATCCAAACAATGCAACATCAAGAGAGTATGAAAACCATTCGAGCATAGGGACTTGATGTAAGATGATCACTTGGTGCACTTAGGATTTTTAACTGATTCATGCATCATCTTCATGCTCGTTTTAAGATTTAAAAGATCATATTTTTATAAACTCTAAATTGGTACCCACAACACCACCAACAATGTGAGCCAACATCAAATATTTCTCCACTTGTCAAATTCCAATTCAAATAGCACCCATAACATATCCCATTGCAAAGGAACTATTTATTTTGATCTTAATTCCAAATATAATAACACCATTAGTTCATATAATGATTAAGTAGGGTTGTTTCATTTTGTTATGGCATGAAGATCAGCATAGTACTGAGCGATCCAACTTTCAATGACCTCGACCTCGGCCTTTCTCTGCATCACCAACCATTCCGGATCAGTTGAGGTCGCCGGGAGTATATCCAAGCAGTGGGACCCTGCAAAGTGAGACTTGTATTATTCTCTTTACAAAAAAATAGAATATTTATGACACCCCAATAATTGACTTTATTCTATATTTTTAGAACATTTTTCTAGATGCTTATGATAACTCCATTAGTTAACAATTATGTAACTTTCCAGTACAGCATATTCCATTGGGTTGAATTGGCAATAATAGCTATCATTTTTTGTTCTTTTCCTTTGCTATGATCGAGTCATTCTAGATAATATATGTGTGGTCTTTCTTATACAATAGCTTTGATATTTTATGTTTGGCCTTGTAGATAATAATAGGGTTTAAAACATAATTGAGAAACATACCATTGACTGTGAGAATGGCAAGAACAGAATCGGATATGTTCTTCAATACCCTACAATCAAAGACCAGACAATCAAATTGCGGGATATGCCTGTGAATACACATATACACTAACCCTACTAAAACAAAAACAAAAAGAATGTGCTTCCAATTACCCGCCGCTGCTATAAGGATCTCTTAGCCCGTTAGAGAAGATGATGTTGCTAGCAAACCTACGGAGGATCAATTCTATATTCTGCAATTGGCATAAAAATTGTAGAGTGACTATTTTGAAATTAGAAGAGCTTGATATATTTGAAAGGTGTACTTAAAAAACACAAGTACATGGCCTCCATAATAAGTTGTAACCCAATGAGGCCGAGGCGAGACGCCATAGATGCTTGTGCATTCCTGGATGAAGGTGGTTAGATTGAAAGGCGCCGGTGGAAACATGGTGTCATTGTCACCACGCCCTATTGGCATTACCATCTCACTGCATGTCTGCATGCGCACAGAGAGCAGCCAAAGGATTAGTACAATGGAACATATAAAATTTAATCTCTTTAGGCCAATGTCTTCTCTATGCAATTTTCCTAAGTAGTTTATGAACTGTCCTTATAATTTTGTTATCATAGGAGTATGTGGTTACCTGCCATGCCCATCCCTCACTTGTTTCAGTTGGATTATGACTTGTGGTATAACAAGAGCTATTTCCTCCATAGGCAACCACACCTGCAAATATACGACTTAGAATATCGCTTCCTTCTGGTGCTCCATCAATCCCACTGCATGCCATAGTAACGGGGTACATCGGTGGATCATTATATTGAGCTGCAGTACAATATATCGTATCCAAGTAGTCCTTGAGCTCATCAGAATTATTTAATCGACTACAATAACAGAGGAAAAAATTATTGAGTCTCGGATTAAGTCTTAGCTTCTGAATCTGTGAATGAGAACAAGGAAAGAAGATGATCAATAGTTATTTACTCGCAAGTTCTGAATTTTTTGCTAAGGATTGAAATGCCATTGGGCTCAGAAGCAACTCTATCGATTTCAGACCATGATTCTCGTATAGTTTTGTAGCAACTCTCACTAGCTTCCTGCAGTTAAAAATAACCAATCCATATGGCTTTCAAATTTTTTTGAACTCCAAAGCTCATAGGTACGAAGAAAGAAAGAAATTGAGGGACAGTACCCTGAAATCCTTGGTGACAATAGAATAGTATCCATTTTGGGGAGTAATGTCCTCAAAATAGAGTATGGGAGCAGAAGAGGCCAGAACTCCAAGGGCAACATGGGGATATTTTAGCCGGAACCATGAGGCAAGCACTGGAATCAGGAAAAGAGAGATAGAAACGGAGTTTAAGGACATGTTATGAATAACATTGAGATTAAGAACTTTGATATGGTAACTTACTTCCCCCATAAGAACCTCCGACCACGATGACCGGGGAATTCTCAGCAAGCAATTTCTTCTTTATGTATATAAGCACCTCTGCATAATCTGCAATAGCTTGGGCGGAGTTGAAATACCCTCGAATGCTTGCATTTTTTAAGGCCTCTTCTCTTGATCCAAATGGAATAGATTTCCCACAGTACCTATGCTGAATTTATGTAAAAGCACTTGAGCCATTAAACCTGATATTAAAATAAATGTAACTGAACAGTTAAAAGGAAACGGTGAGAAGGCCTCTAAACATTTAGTTCCCAAATATACTAACCTCAATATACACCAGAAGAGCCTTAAACCGATGAGCGTTATCTGTGAGAAATCCTAGACCAGACAAGATAATCCAGGTCTTCTTCTGCACCCAGATAAGCAAATATGGGAGCACTAGCATTTGCACCACCCCAGTACTTAAAATTCATCACATATCTGTGTTGGAAAGTTGTGTAGCTTTCTGGCCTGTAGTTGAAGTGATCTAATGTTTGGTTGTAGTAAAAAGTTTGAAAGTCTTGAGAATTCGATTCAGAAAATGTTGCAGGCTCTCTCAGAAATGTTCGTCCCAGCACACTCAGCTTGGGCAATATTTTAGGCTGTGTTGCACTTACACAAGTAGCACAGAAGAAGATCACAAGGACCAATATTGAAATAAGCCATTGCAGTGAAACCTTAGGAGAGGACGAGTTCATGGCAGTACGGTGAACAAAATGTTTTTGGGATTTCACTGTAATCTCTACATGCTATACCATCTGCATATTTATATACCATAAAATTAATTAAATTGAATTTGAAAAATGAAAATTGAATACTGAAATTTGCATCTTTAAAATCACAAAATAATAAGGTTTTGTTTGTTTCCAAGAGAATTTGAAAAAAAAAAAACAAAAAACAAAAAACAAACAAATCAGGAAAAGAAAATAGAGATAAAAAGTAAAAAAATAAATAAAATAAATTTAAAATCATACTTTATTTTTATATGTCATTTCAATTTTTTTTATATCAAAGATAAATAATTTTAAAATATATAAAATTTTAACTAATTTTAATATATGATTTTCTTGTTTTTTTGTAATTATAAAACCAAATATGAAAATATAATTTTTTCTAAGGAACTCAATATAATCTAATAATTGAACAATTTCTTCAATGACACGTAAAGATGGTTCCACATCATTTTGTGTGGAAAAATCTATTTGGATCCAATCTATTTAATTTTGGGAGAATTATCTTTTGGGGTAGATGAGCCCCAAATTAACAAAAAGTCCATGTAACTCTTCAAATTGAGTTTAAGACCCAATGAAAGTATGAAAATTGAGTTGAAGGATATCATCCTTCAGTATTTCCAAAAATGCCCTTTGTTGATTTTGAGAAAAAAAAATTAATATTTTTGAAAAATACTTTTATTTAATTTAATATTTTTTAAAAATACTTTTATGTAATTTAATATTTTTTTAAATAATTTTATCTAATTTAATATTTTTAAAAAATAAATTTATTTAATTTAATATTTTTTTAAAATAAATTTATTTAATTTAATATTTTTTTAAAAATACTTTAATTTAATTTTTTTTAAATACTTTAATTTAATTTAATATTTTTGAAAAAAAAATAATTTAATATTTTTGAGAAAAAAAATTATTTAATTTACTATTTTTGAAAACTACTTTTATTTAATTTAGTATTTTTGAAAAAAAAATTATTAAAAAAAAATTATTTAACTTAATTTTATAAAATATTTTATATGTGTTCTTAAAGGGTATATTTGTCTGTTACTATTTCATATCCTTCAACTCAATTTGAAGAGTTATATGAACTTTTTGTTAATTTGGGGGTCCATCTACCCCCAAAAGATAATTCTCCCTTTAATTTTCCACAAAACCATCATCATCCGTCATTAATGCTAAGAAGTTAATTAGTCTTCCGTGGTAGGTCGGTCTTAGCATGCAATCTCAAGTTTAGGATCAATCAATTATTTAGATGCAAATTATAATAAAAAGTTGTTTATTCGTATTAAATTATAATTTATTATTTGATAAGATTATACAAATTATATGAATTGTATGATTAATATTTTATTTTTCACATTTTTTTTATTTATAAAAATCTATATATCGGAGGGATAAGATGTTATCTATCACCAAACATCTTTTTCTTCATTTAAGAGATGCGACCTAGTCCTCAAAAATAATTTTGATTAAAGAAATAAATTAAATTAAAATTAAGATGTCACGTCTGTTTGGATTGGACCATCTCATATTTTGGAAAGATTGGTGCAATAGAATTGACAATAAAACTAACCCTTTTCGAGTTTCTATAGAAAATTTGATGGTCCAACCTATAAAATTTAAAAAAGAAAATAGAATAACAAATTAAAAGCAAAGAAATAAAAGAAGAAGATGACACAGAGATGTAACGTGATTAGACACTGCAATTTGCCTACAACCACGAAAGGGAGAATAAATTTTTTTTGATAGTTCTTTCAAACAATGACTTCAAACCCTTCCGCGTAAGTCAACAACTATCAAAATTTTTGAACAGAAATAATTGGAGCAAATTAAGGTAAATCCCTCTGCTATTGAATGAGAAACTAATATTTAACTTCAGACACTACACCTTTGAATTATGATTCCGTCTTTTCTCTACCTTAATTTTATGGTAACCAAAATAATTTGGAATATTTTATCTATATTTCTAAACATTTCTTAAAAATAAATTTTATTTATATTTAATCATTCTTCTTATTTGTATAATTATTTTTTAAGACAAAAAATTTAAAATAATTAAAATATATTATGAGACACCCTCCTTTTATAACAAGTTTCAAACAACCAATAATGAAACTAAAAAGTGAAGCCATGGCGTACAAGTTTAATAATATAAATCAAACAAAAAGTTTTTAAACTAAAATTATATATATATATAACATTTTAAATTATAATTTTATTTTTAATTAATAAATCATTTAAATTTCATTGTAAGATGTTAAATATATTAAACGCATGATCTATAACATAAATTATTATAGTAAAATATTAGAGGAAACAATTTTTTTTTTTTTAAAATAAATTTATAAATCTTATCAGAACAAAACTAGAGAATAAATCTTATTAATTTTGGTAATTCTTAAATAAATCAATAATTTTTTTTTGAAGATATTAGTAAGAACTTATATTTTAAAAATCCATTAATTTCAATATCAATAATTACAATATATCTTATTAGTTTTATAATTAAAAAAATTAGAATAATAAAAAACTTTCAAAAATTTTTAAAAAGTCAATTACCAATTTTACTAAAAAAAATCATTAATTTCAATAATAAAAAATATAAATAAAATTCTTATTCTTTTTAATTTAAATAATAGAATAAGAAAAAAGTTCAAAATGTTTTAAAATAATTCTTAGAGAAAAGAAATTTTCATTAAAATTTTTTTGGAGGTTTTTAAGGAAAAGATAAAATAGATTACCAAATGTATTTTTGAATCTATAAAACAATTTTCTATTTTAAGAATAAAAACTTACTTTTAAAAATAGCTTCCAAAAATACTCTTAATTTAGGCTTTTTCAAAATAGAAAAAAAATAAAAAATAAAAAATAGATAGGATAAGTGCATAATTAAATTTTATATTTGAAATTATAATTTAAAAATAATTCTATTAAAATAAGAATATTTTATATTGTTAAAAATTCAATTGAATTAAGGTTGCAACGAAAGTGGGTTGAATTGGGTTTTGGCCTTAAGCATACTTCATATTAAGAAACAAACAATCCAACTTCAATTCAACCAAAAATACTCAACTCAAGTTCAACTTAATCTCATTTTTTCTAAATTTAGATTGAAATTAGGTTGGTTGAATCAAGTTTGAATTTGTTGAGTTGATTAGATTATATAATTCAAAACCTATTGACAATATTTTTAAGAAACCTTTTGTTGTATATTTATTCCTAAATTTAAAGTTTAAAGGGAACAAAATTCCAAAAAAAAAAAAAAACCATGTTAATTTGATAATTCTTCTTAAAAATCTAAAATAGAAATAAATGAAATAAATATTATTGTTTCTATATAATATAGTATAAATTATATTCATATATAAGCTCAATTCTTCTGAGTCTTAATTACTAAGACGCTTGCCGTTGTATTTTGCTAACCATAATGCCACGATTTTGATCTCTTTGTCTCGCTGTGCCACCAAGCAGTCAGGGTCATTGGGCATTGAAGCCCGTAAATCCAAGCAATGGGCGCCTGATTACCATATATATTCACAAATCCCAGTTAGAAATGAGTACTCCAAATTTAATACTATTAACATTGGCAAAAGACTTGAATGGATACCTTTGAGCGTGTACACAGCTACAACACTCTTTGATATATCTTGTAGAACCCCGCAGTTTAAGACACCATTTGATCTGGTTAGTGTAATATTCTTGCTGAAAACTACGGGGGTGGAAAAGGTATGAGAGGTTTTGTTTCTTTACCCTCTTATGCTGTACGTGTTATATTTATATAAATATATATATATATATATATATATATATATATATATATATATATATTGTTGGTTAAAAAAAATAAAGTGTAAGAAGAGTTACACTTTTGAAAATAACTTTTGGAAAATAAAGTGTAAGAAGGGTTACACTTTTAATGTGTGAATTAAACACATGATTAAGTTTTGAAATGTTACAAAACTTGAAAGGTTGAGGAAGACAATGAGTCTTCTCATCTTTGTAACTTTATAAACTTAAGAGGTTAAGTGTAAGAGAGTTACACATTTGAGATTAAATCATGTTTAATGTGTGAATTAAACATATGATTTAATTTTGAATGTTACAAAGATGAAGAGGTTGAGGAAGACAATGAGTCTTCTCATCTTTATAACTTTATAAACTTAAGAGGTTAAGTGTAAGAGAGTTACACATTTGAGATTAAATCATGTTTAATGTGTGAATTAAACATATGATTTAATTTTGAATGTTACAAAGATGAAGAGATTGAGGAAGACAATGAGTTTTTTTTCATCCTTGTAACCTTTTTTCAACCCTAAGAGTGCTATATATATGACTTTTCTTCTTTTTGAAATCTCATGCAGAAAAGTGAAAAGGCTTGATCAATCCCAAGACTATTTCCATTTAGTTCCCAAAAGATTTCTAGAGGTGGGAGGAAATAGAGTCTTTGGACAAAGTTCCAAGAACTTGTTTGAGCCTTTCTTGTGTTCTTCTTCTTCTTGTTCTTATTTTGTATCTAAGAGAGTTTTATTGTATCAAAGTGAGTGTGTGAGAGTGTTTCCTTTCTCCATTGTATCCAAATTTTTTCAACAATCAAAGACTCTATTCTCAATGGAGGGAGAGACTATCAAGATTATGAACCAAGACTTTGTGAGGTTGGATCGTTTTGATGGTTCCAACTTCACTAGGTGGCAAGACAAGGTGAGATTCCTTCTCACAGCACTCAAGATTTTCTACATCCTTGATCCTACCTTGGCACCATTACCAGAACCAAAGGAAAATGACACACCTCAAGTGGTGGCGGCAAGGAAGAAGAGGGAGGAGGATGAGCTCATATGTAGGGGTCATATTTTGAACGCCTTATCCGATAGGCTATATGATCTCTACACCAACACCAATTCCGCGAGGGAGATTTGGGAGGCTCTTGAAAACAAGTACAAAGCCGAGGAAGAAGGTACCAAAAAGTTTCTTATTTCTCAATACATAGATTTCAAATTTTTTGATGAAAAGCCTCTCTTACCACAAATTCATGAGTTGCAAGTAATTGTGAATAAGTTGAAAGTTCTCAAAATTGAACTTCCGGAGGCCTTCCAAGTTGGTGCTATTGTGGCTAAATTACCATCAAGTTGGAAAGGTTACCGAAATAGGATTCTCCACAAGAGTGAAGATTACTCCTTGGAAGAGATTCAAAAACATCTTCGCATTGAGGAAGAATCGAGATCAAGAGACAAAATGGTGGAAGAGTCCAATGGTGGGACTAACAAAGCCAATGCGATTTCAAAGGCCAATCATCCTAGAGGTAAAAATAACAACAACAAAAAGAATTCCGGAAATTATATGAGCCCCAAGAAAAATCAAGAGCAATTTAAGGGCAAGAAAGGTCCTTGTTTTGTGTGTGGAAAACCCGGGCATTATGCTAAGGAGTGTAGGTTCCGAAAGGACCAAAAAGGGGCTGTGGTGAATGTAATTGATGAGGAGATCATTGCAACACTAAGCGATGTGTGTGTTGTCCAAGGAAAGGTGCAAGGATGGTGGTATGATACTTGTGCCACAGTTCATGTTACCTATGACAAATCTCTTTTCAAGACCTTTGAAGATGCAAAGGGAGATCAAGAGGTTCAAATGGGCAATGAAGGAAAATCCAAGGTGCTTGGCAAGGGCACTATTGAAGTTGTTTTTACCTCCGGCAAAAAGGTTACCCTTAAAAATGTATTGTATGTCCCCGATATGAATAAAAATTTGGTTAGTGGGGATTTGCTTGGCAAACCGGGTATCAAAGCGGTGTTTGAATCCGGTAAGCTAATTTTAACCAAATCGGGGAACTTTGTGGGAAAGGGGTATTCTTGTGATGGGATGATCAAACTTAGTACCAATGACAATATCAATAAAATGACGTCTACTTCCGCTTATATGTGTGATTCAAATTCTTTAATTTTGTGGCATAATAGGCTTGCACTTGTTGGTTTAAGCACTATTAAAAGGATTGTGAAATGTGGTTTGATTGCTTGTGATACCAAGAAATTTGAAAAGTGTGAAATATGTGTTAAATCAAAGATGATTAAAAAACCTTTTCATAGTGTTGAGAGATCATCTAATTTGCTTGATTTAATACATAGTGATCTTTGTGAACTTAATGGCATGTTAACAAGAGGTGGAAATAGGTATTTTCTTACATTCATAGATGATTGTTCTAGATTTACCTATGTGTTTTTGTTGAAAAACAAAAGTGAAACTTTCAATGCCTTTAAAGTTTACAAAGCCGAAGTTGAAAATCAACTAGGAAAAAATATTAAGGTGCTTAGAAGTGATAGAGGTGGTGAATATTTCTCTAATGAATTCAATTATTTTTGTGAAGAATATGGCATAATACATGAGTGCACCGCACCCTATACACCTCAACACAATGGCATAGCGGAGAGAAAGAATAGAACATTTTTGGAAATGGTGAATGTTATGTTATTGCATGCTAAATTGAATTTCAATTTGTGGGGTGAAGCTTTGTTGACTGCTTGCTATATTTTGAATAGAATTCCTATGAAGAAAAATGAGATATCTCCATATGAGTTATGGAAAGGAAGGAAGCCTAATATAGGTTACTTCAAAGTGTGGGGGTGTCTTGCTTATTGCAAGAAAACGGATCCAAATAAAACAAAATTGGGTCCAAGAGCCATTGTGCATTTGTAGGCTATGCCTCAAATAGCAAAGCTTATAGGCTATTAGACTTGGAGTCTAATGTGATAATTGAATCAAGAGAGGTAGAGTTCTTTGAGAATTTGTTGAGTGATAGCAATTCTCAAGTACCTACTAGTGTTGGAGAGTCTCAAGAGGAGACACCTTCAAAGGTTGTTGAACAACCCATTGTGCCTCGGAAAAGCCAAAGAGCTAGAAAAGAGAAAGTGTTGGGATCAGATGAGATTGACTCTCAAAGAATTTCCTTTTACTTAGTAGAAGGAAATAGAGAAGAGATTATAAGAAAAATTCCTATAGTACTTCAAATAGAGGAGGATCCCAAAACATACAAAGAAGCTATGGCTTCTAGAGATGTTGCTTTTTGGAAAGAGGCTATCAATGATGAAATGGATTCAATTATGTCCAACCAAACATGGGAATTGGTAGACCTTCCACCAGGATCTAAACCAATAGGGTGCAAGTGGGTATTTCGAAGGAAATATCACACCGATGGCATGATTCAAACCTTGAAGGCTAGATTAGTAGCTAAGGGGTTTAAACAAAGAGAAAGTATTGATTATTTTGATACCTATGCGCCGGTGGCTAGAACAACATCGATTAGGATATTGTTTGCTTTGACATCAATTCATAATCTATTTGTTCATCAAATGGATGTCAAAACGGCATTCTTGAATGGGGATCTCAATGAGGAGGTCTACATGGAACAACCGGAAGGTTTTGTTCTACTGGGGAATGAAAACAAAGTGTGTAAGCTTGTCAAATCATTATATGGTTTAAAACAAGCTCCCAAACAATGGCACGAAAAATTTGATCATGCTATTCTTTTGGATGGATTTAGACACAACAATGTGGACAAGTGCTTATATTCTAAGACTTGTGATGACTATATGGTCATAGTGTGTCTATATGTGGATGACATGTTAATCTTGAGTGATGACATGAGAGGAATAATAGAAACGAAAAGGTTTCTATCCTCAACCTTCAAGATGAAAGATCTTGGAGAAGTTGATACTATATTGGGTATCAAAGTGAAAAGAAATAGTGGGGGTTATGCTTTGAACCAAACCCACTATATTGAGAAAGTAGTTAGCAAATTTAGTCATCTCAAGATTAAAGATGCTAATACTCCATTTGATTCAAGTATAAAACTTGAAAAGAATGATGGTAGATCGGTGGCTCAACTTGAGTATGCAAGTGCAATTGGAAGTCTTATGTATGCTGCTCACTGTACTAGGGCTGACATTTCATTTGCAGTTAGTAAACTAAGTAGGTTTACTAGCAATCCAAGCGTGGACCATTGGAAAGCTATTGGTAGAGTTCCTGGTTACCTAAAGAATACCAAAGAACTAAGCCTCCAATATTCAAAGTTTCCTGCTATAATTGAAGGGTATTCAGATGCAAGCTGGATATCGAGTGTGGGAGATAATTTATCTACCACAGGTTGGGTGTTTACACTTGGTGGTGGGGCTGTCTCTTGGGGATCCAAGAAACAGACTTGTATATCACACTCAACCATGGAGGCAGAGTTTATAGCTCTAGCTGCAACTGGAAAAGAAGCTAAGTGGCTTAGGGATCTCATGATGGACATCCCTTTTACTGCAAATAATGTGTCAACAGTGTCGATACATTGTGACAATCAAGCCATTCTAGCTCGTGCGTACAGTGGAGTGTACAATGGGAAGTCTAGACTTATAAGCATTAGACATGAATATGTAAGACAATTGATTGAAAATGGAATCATCTCAATCTCATTTGTGAGGTCAAGTGGAAACTTGGCGGATCCTTTTACTAAACCTCTTACAAGAGATTTAGTAAGGATAACATCTAGAGGGATGGGACTAAAACTCCTTAAATAAAACTCACCAATGATGGTAACCCAACTTAATACTACGAAATGACTAGTCTTAAGTTCAATGGGTAAAAACAAGTCATTGATAAGTGGGTTGTGGCAGCATTAGAACATGTGAGTTCCATCTGTGATGATTAATGCTGGTTGTTACCGTTGGAGGGTTAAGCTTAAAGCTTTTAATGAAATTCAGTCTATGTGTGACAAACATCTTAAAGGTAACAAGGATGCTGGAAGAATTTCACCTATGTGAACTTAGGGGTGGTGCCGCCTCTCATGAGAGTTGGAGTTTCTTTCAAGAAAGTTCATGAATGGATTGAGCACATGGCCATAAAAGTGCTAAGCAAGAAAATAATGGGCACTCGTGTGGTTAGTGGAAGTGTGTGTGTTGTTATCGGTTTCGTTACAAGGAATAACTGGTTCAATGCTACAAGCAACCTGGGATTTCAACGGAGCTTTGTGACAATTACACTAAGGTAAAATTCAAATCGAAAGATATTTTATTTTATGCATTTTCACTGTTAAGGTTATAAGGGTTTATGTTTATTTTTAACCAAGTGGGGGATTGTTATATTTATATAAATATATATATATATATATTGTTGGTTAAAAAAAATAAAGTGTAAGAAGAGTTACACTTTTGAAAATAACTTTTGGAAAATAAAGTGTAAGAAGGGTTACACTTTTAATGTGTGAATTAAACACATGATTAAGTTTTGAAATGTTACAAAACTTGAAAGGTTGAGGAAGACAATGAGTCTTCTCATCTTTGTAACTTTATAAACTTAAGAGGTTAAGTGTAAGAGAGTTACACATTTGAGATTAAATCATGTTTAATGTGTGAATTAAACATATGATTTAATTTTGAATGTTACAAAGATGAAGAGGTTGAGGAAGACAATGAGTCTTCTCATCTTTATAACTTTATAAACTTAAGAGGTTAAGTGTAAGAGAGTTACACATTTGAGATTAAATCATGTTTAATGTGTGAATTAAACATATGATTTAATTTTGAATGTTACAAAGATGAAGAGATTGAGGAAGACAATGAGTTTTTTTTCATCCTTGTAACCTTTTTTCAACCCTAAGAGTGCTATATATATGACTTTTCTTCTTTTTGAAATCTCATGCAGAAAAGTGAAAAGGCTTGATCAATCCCAAGACTATTTCCATTTAGTTCCCAAAAGATTTCTAGAGGTGGGAGGAAATAGAGTCTTTGGACAAAGTTCCAAGAACTTGTTTGAGCCTTTCTTGTGTTCTTCTTCTTCTTGTTCTTATTTTGTATCTAAGAGAGTTTTATTGTATCAAAGTGAGTGTGTGAGAGTGTTTCCTTTCTCCATTGTATCCAAATTTTTTCAACAGTACGGGTCTCGAAGGCCTTTGGAGAATATGATGTTGCTGGCAAAATTTCCTAGTACAGATTTTATATCCTGAAACCACGATGAGAAATGTGAGTTTTTGTGTTGAGATGGCAGTACTGATGGAGGTTGAAATGAAGTATTCATGTATATATGTAGAAGCTCACATGGCCACCAAATTCTGTCGTGATCCAATGAGGTCTTTGAGTAACACTAACACCAAAGAGGTGTTGGCAGGTCTTTGTGTAGTTATTCAAATTAAAAAGCGAGGCTTGGAACATTGTGTCGTTATCACCACGTCCAAATTGCATCACCATCTCGGTACATGTCTATGAGACATGGAAGCTTCAGTGAAAGAAAATAAGAATAAAACAGTGGTGGTGGAAGTGGGTGAAGAGGGAACTAATTCAATAGAAGGAAGCAGAAGGAATACCTGCCACACCCACTCATCCATGTTACTTGGTTGGAAATCGTATATACGATGACACGGGGTCCAGCACTGGCATTGACACCTTCTACAACTCTGCCAAGAATGCTGGTTCCTTCTGGTGCCCCATTTATGGTATTGCATATATCACTCACATAATGAGATGGCACATTGTCATACCGAGCTGAACCCTGATAGGTATATTCTATGTTGGAATTTAACACGGAAACTAACATACAATTATCCAGATCATTATGATTCAAACTCGTCTCTGATAATAAAATAATAATAAAAACTTTAATTAATAAATAAATCACATACCGTTTGAAGAAGACGCAGCCATGAGAGATTTCCCCTTCAGCTTATAGATCTTAAATCCTTGATTCTTCTTCTCCTTATCAAACCTTAATACACAGAGTTATTTTTCTGTAATTGATGGAAAAAGCACACACGAAGGGGTTTCTGTATATGTCTTTTATTGATAGGAGGAGAGGGCCAAGAATACACGTTCAAAACCGTTCTGAACGTGTCAATCGAAATAACTGTTAATTATCTCAAATAATAATATTAAAATTATTGTAATTTACCCAGTCCATCAATGGTAAATATCTATAACAGTTTAAAGATAGTGGATTTATTTTAATTGGCTAAATAATAGGTTAGTGGGCCACCCACTTAATTTAATGTGGAAATAACATTCTCCCACTTGGCCCACTAAACCGATTATGAAAACTATAATATATTTAGTTTATATATAAAATATATACTGGAAAATAAATTTGACACGTGATCACGATTTCAATAAACTTAGCCAATACATCCAAAATCATTTGCCATAATACTGAATCAATTTAGATCATAAATGCGAGTCATGGCGGTCACATGACCATAATATCATGTTTCCTTCCATGCACCACACATCAATAACCCTTACTGACCCAGTCCTTAATGCCAAATAGCCCTTGTAATTTGTCTTGTCAGGACAATTCTTGTTTATCAAACAATAAAATGTGCACCCATAATTGAAAACAAGAATAAACAGAAACAATTTTAATGCGCAAATTGTCAATTACATAACCACCATTCATCATCATACACATTATGGATTACTCAAAAGACCCATCCTCATAACATGTTCCAAATATGCCTTTGGAGGTAATCCTTTAGTTAATGGATCAGCAACCATAAGTGTGGTCCTAATATTTTCAATTGACACTTGTTGTTTCTGGACTCTTTCTTTAACAACTAAATACTTTAAATCCATGTGTTTCGATCCACTAGAAAATTTGCCATTCGTAGAGAAGAAAACAGCTGCAGTGTTATCACAATATATTCTCAAAGGTTTAGCAATAGAGTCGACAACACCAAGCCCTGAGATAAAATTCCGCAACCATAAAGCATGACTTGAAGCTTCAAAACAAGCAACAAACTCGGCCTCCATCGTGGATGAAGCAGTAATTGATTGTTTTTCACTCTTCCACGAGATTGCCCCATTTGCTAGCATAAAGACAAATCCTGAAGTTGACTTTAAGCTATCGAGACAACCACCATAATCAGAATCCGAGTAACCGACAACCTCTAATTGTTCTGATCTTTTATATGTGAGCATATAATCCTTTGTCCCTTGTAAGTACCTCATCACCTTCTTTGCAGCTTTCCAGTGTTCGAATCCTGGATCACTTTGGTATCTTCCTAACATGCCTACAGCAAAGCTGATATCCGGTCTTGTACATGTTTGAGCGTACATCAAACTCCCCACAGCTGATGCATAAGGAATTTTCTTCATTTGCTCTCTTTCAATGTTATTCCTTGGGCACTGCATTTTACTTAATTTGTCACCTTTCAATATAGGTGCAATACCCGATGAACATGACTGCATATTAAATCTCTCTAAAACCCGATCAATATATCCTTTTTGAGATAAACCTAGCACTCCTCGAGATCGATCCCTAAAGATCTCAATGCCAATAACATAGTTTGTCTCACCCATATCAACCATATGAAAGTTTTTAGAGAGATATTCCTTGGTTTCATGTAATAAACCAAGATCACTGCTGGCAAGCAAAATATCATCCACATACAGTATCAGAAATATAAACTTGCTCCCACTAACTTTCAGATATATACACTGATCAACAATGTTCTCTTTAAATCCGAAAGATGTAATGGTATTATTGAACTTAATATACCATTGTCTGGAAGCTTGTTTAAGACCGTAAATGGATTTCTTTAATTTGCAAACTAGGTGTTCATTTCCTTTCTTTGTGAACCCTTCAGGTTGTTCCATATAGATATCTTCATCCAAATTCCCATTTAAGAATGCAGTTTTCACATCCATTTGATGTAACTCTAAATCAAAATGAGCTACAAGTGCCATGATGATTCTAAGCGAATCTTTCTTGGAAACTGGAGAGAAGGTATCTTTGTAATCGATACCTTCCTTTTGAGTGAAACCTTTGGCCACAAGTCTGGCCTTAAATCGTTCGATATTGCCTTTAGCGTCACGCTTTGTCTTAAAGACCCATTTACAGCCGACGGGTTTACAATTATTAGGCAATTCGATGAGATCCCAGACACCATTATGGGCCATAGATTTCAACTCTTCATTCATAGCTTCCATCCATTTACTAGAATCATCACTTTCCATGGCTTGTGAAAACGAAACCGGATCCTTCCTTATCCCAATATCAAAATCAGATTCCTGTAGATACACCACATAATCATCTGTAATGACAGGTCTCCTTTCTCTTTGAGATCTCCTCAAAGGTGCCGGTTGTGGTGGCTCTACAGCATTTTCAATGGCAATATTTTCTAGTGGTAATGAACCATCTCTATTATTTTGCTCATTATCCTCAACTTGTTGAACAGGTTGAGGAACAATAATTTCTTGAGGTAAAAAAGGTGGTGGGATATCCACTCTTATCTCCTCAATATCTACCTTTCTTGGTTCATTACTCCCACTGATTTCGCCATTCTCTAAGAATCTGGCATTACCGGTTTCAACTATTCTCACACTATGGTTAGGACAATAAAATCTGTACCCTTTCGATTTATCCGGATAGCCAATGAAATATCCAGATACCGTTCTTGAATCAAGCTTTTTCTCATGTGGGTTATAGATTCTTGCCTCCGCTGGACAACCCCATATATGTATATGTCTCAAGCTAGGTTTCCTACCAGTCCATAACTCGAAAGGAGTTTTTGGAACTGCCTTACTAGGAACTCTGTTCAAGATATACATTGCAGTTTTTAAGGCTTCACCCCACAATGAAATAGGTACAGAAGAGTAACTCATCATACTCCTAACCATTTCCATTAATGTGCGATTACGCCTTTCAGCAACACCATTCTGCTGTGGCGTACCAGGCATTGTGTACTGAGCACGAATGCCATGCTTTTCAAGGAATTTGGCAAAAGGACCAGGATTTTGTCCTGATTCATCATATCTGCCATAATATTCACCGCCTCGATCTGATCTCACAATTTTAATCTTTTTATCTAATTGTCTCTCGACCTCTGTTATGAACATCTCAAAGATGTCAATGGCCTGAGACTTTTCATGCATTAGATAAACATAACCATAACGAGATAGATCATCTATAAAGGTGATAAAATATTTCTCTCCTGTGAAACATGGAACAGAGAGTGGTCCACAAATATCTGTATGAATTATCTCAAGGAGCTCATTACTTCTTGTGGCACCTTTCTTTGTATGTTTAGTTTGCTTTCCCTTTATGCAATCCACGCATACATGAAAATCAGTGAAGTCAAGATTTTGTAAAATTCCTTCCTTCACTAATCTTTCAATTCTTTCCCTAGAGATGTGCCCTAGTCTTCTGTGCCACAAGATTGAAGAATTTTCATTAATTAAGCCACGTTTTGAACCAACATTTGAATGCAGGGTTATCAAAGCTTGTGCAAATTCATGATTCAAGGAAATTTTATATAAACCATCACATAAAATACCAGAACCAACTGTAACAGAATTCAACATCAAACTTAATTGTCCAGAACTGAATAAAACAGAATATCCAGTAGCATCTAATTTAGACAAGGAAACTAAATTCCTAGAGATAGAAGGTACATAAAAAGTGTTTAAAAGATCCATCCGATGACCCGTCTCTAATAGTAAGCGATAGGTACCAACAGCTACCACTTCAACCTTGAGACGGTTTCCCATATAGAGGAACTTTTCACTTTCCTTTGGTTTCCTGGTTGTAAGGAATCCCTGCATTAAATTAGTCACATGAGTTGTGGCTCCAGAATCAATCCACCAAGTATTTGAAGGAACTTCAGCAAGATTTGATTTATAACATACAAAAGAAAGATTTATACCTCTCTTTTCGAACCAAGCCTTGCGCTTGATACAGTCCTTCTTCACATGCCCTTTCTTGCCACAAAAGTAGCAACTTACAGTGAATTTTCCATCATGACTCTGGCTACCTTCCCCAGGTCCACTTTTCTTAGGTGGAAAGTTCTTTCCCTTTTTGAATTTTCCTTTCTTCTTCGTGACTCCATGAGTTACAACAAGAGCATGATTATGTCCTTCTTGTCTTAATCTCACTTCCTCTTGTATACATTTACTGGTGAGCTCATTCAAGTTCCACTGATCACTGTTAGTATTATAGTGGATTTTGAATGGAGCAAACTGTGATGGAAGTGAGTTAAGGACAAACTGTACCAAGAAGGACTCATCCATACCCATACCTAGTGCCTTAAGCTTTGCAGCCTTTTCAGTCATGTTCAAAATATGTTGCTGAATACCTTTCTGACCATCATATTTCATGGTGATCAATTCAGCCATCAATGTGCCTGCAAGGGACTTATCAACGCGTTTGAAGCGCTCCTCAACAGATTTCAGAAATTCCGAGGCAAACTCAGTTTGAGGGAGAGAGGTCTTGATATTATTGGCAATAGTCATTCTCATAAACATCAGACTGAGTCTGTTTGATTTTGACCAGGCTTTTGATTGTTCCACCTGCTCCGGAGTACTGTCATCCGTAGCTTCAGGAGGTTTATCAGATATTAAAGCCAAGTCAAGATCCAATACACCTAGTGAGAATTGAACTCTTTCATACCATTCAGAAAAATTTGACCCATCAAAAATAGTCATTCCAGATGCAAGAGAGTGTAATGAAGTGGGAACTGTACAAAATAGAACAATGCTCATAATAAGCTTCAAGTATAAAATAAAATAAAAACAATGAACTATTGATATCATTAAAATTCTCCTTTGGGTAAATTTTAACATATCAAGTGTTCACTTGGAGGGAGCTTAAAACACTTTACTATTTTGTGTCATTTATATGTTACCTTTGGGTATCCATTTTACTTTTCTAAGCAACACAAAATAAAACATTAATTAATAATTAGCAGAAATTGACTCTCCTTTGGGTTAGTCTCATTCTCCTAATTATAAAGAAAATTATTAAGAATTTTACAAGTCTCCCTTTATTCTTTTATGCAATTCAATAAATACAAGGCTCACTAATTTAGGTTACTTTGGCAACTATCCAAATTAGTTAACCATATATTTATAAATTGTCTTTAGATAAAATATTCACAAGATGAAATTAATTCTTTTATTTGAGTTAAAAAAAAAAAAACAAGGAAATAGTATCTATAACAGATTCAATAATCAATCATAATAAAATTAAAGAAATCTGCATTCATTGATTATACTAAAGCTAATACTTGCATTCCTCATATATAATAATAATAATTAAGATCTTTGAATTAGTGCACATAAAAAAAAAAAAAAAATATTCCACTGCAGAGACCTTTTAAAGCCTTTGATTACGTGGTCAAGACCCGGTACTACGGGTATGAGATGTGCCAGAAAATAGTAAGCTCTCTTACGAATATTGAAAGTGTAAGATCTAATCTGCAATCAGCTAGAAAACAGCGCCTATTATGGCGCCTGAGAAACGGAGCCTGTAAGTGGTGCCTGAAGCGCACCTCAAACAGCACTGCAAACGGCAACAGCGCCTGCAAATAGCGCCTCTAATGGCGCCTGCAAACGGCGCCTTCAATGGCATTGGCAATGGTGCCTGCAACCAGCGCCTTCAATGGCGCCGGCAATGGCGCCTTCAACGGCGCCTGCAACCAGGAGGTGGCGCCTGAAAACGACGCCTTCAATGGCACCGCAATGGTGCCTGCAACCAGCGCCGGCAATGGCGCCTAAAATCAGCGCCTTCAATGGCGCCAGAAATCGCGCCTGAACTGGCGCGTGAAACCTGGAGCATCAGCGCCTTCAATGGCGCCTGGACCGATCCTCTACTATGTGCTAACCCAATAGCACGTACAATAAAAATTTCAATATTCCCTTAGGCGCATGGAATTACTTTTTCTTTATTTTATTTTTCCTAATAGGAGCTATTACGCAATGGGTTATATAAGCAATCCACATGTCTAGAAACGGTCAATCACGCTCAGATATAGTTCCTGTCTCCTTAGAACTCAAGGATACAGAGGTACAACCGTTTGAAGAATAATTTTAATGGCGTTTATTTTAGTAATTTTAGTGAGACGAATTAATGGAAGATAAATCTCAAAAAAAAAAAAAATCTAATCTTTTATAAATTGATCTGAATATTTAAATTCAAAACCTTGCTCTGATACCAATTGTTGGAATTTAACACGGAAACTAACATACAATTATCCAGATCATTATGATTCAAACTCGTCTCTGATAATAAAATAATAATAAAAACTTTAATTAATAAATAAATCACATACCGTTTGAAGAAGACGCAGCCATGAGAGATTTCCCCTTCAGCTTATAGATCTTAAATCCTTGATTCTTCTTCTCCTTATCAAACCTTAATACACAGAGTTATTTTTCTGTAATTGATGGAAAAAGCACACACGAAGGGGTTTCTGTATATGTCTTTTATTGATAGGAGGAGAGGGCCAAGAATACACGTTCAAAACCATTCTGAACGTGTCAATCGAAATAACTGTTAAATATCTCAAATAATAATATTAAAATTATTGTAATTTACCCAGTCCATCAATGGTAAATATCTATAACAGTTTAAAGATAGTGGATTTATTTTAATTGGCTAAATAATAAGTTAGTGGGCCACCCACTTAATTTAATGTGGAAATAACATTCTAAGCATACCTTCAGCTGTTGGGATGAGTTCAAAGGCCTAGAGAGAATTTGACGGAGATGGACACAGGTGAAATATCCAAAATCAGAATCTGGTCAATATTGTTTTTTGAAACTAGACAAGGAAAAGAGAGAGATAGAGAGAGATGGAAATCTTGTGAATTACGTACTCACATGTCCTAAAAATTTGGCTGAGATTCGCAAGGCCATTTGGTTGAGCTGCAACTTTATCAATTTCAAACCAAGACTGTTTATGGTGGTGTAACAGGTCTCGCTGGTTTCCTGCAGCACCCAATATAGGATTAGCATGGAGGCAGTGCTTCAAGTGATTAACCTTGAGAGATTCGGATCTGATGTTTTGGTTTCTTACTCTAATATCCTTGGTGACAATGGAATCGTATCCATTTTGTGGTGTTATGTCGTCAAAGTAGAGAATGGGAGCAGAAGGGGCCAAAGCGCCAATTGCTACATGTGGATATTTTAGACAAAACCAGGATGCCAACACTGAAAAATAAGAGAAAATTAAATGAAGATCACCATGTTTGGATTTTGTTTCTCCTGGACCTTCGGTAACAAACCAAAGACGTTATTCGAAATGTGGTCCCACATTCATTCAATCAATTTAGGAGCGAGGATTAATGTTCGGAACCACGTTCGCATCACTGCCCTATGTTTTGTGCACACTCAAAGTAGACTCAGTGATGGAAAGAGTCTTTAAAAGGGCAAAGAACTAATGGGTTGGGTCTCCTAAACCTTCAATCTCTTTCGGTCTCAAAACACCATCTAAAAAGAGGTTGAGAAAGGTTTAGAAGCACCTAAAACCCGAAAAATAAAGACACCGTTTTTAACCCATGAGTATGAGAATGGCAAGGCGGGAGGTACGTTTTTAGTTTGTTTTTCAATCCCGCTTATGATCTAATTGTTATTTAAGGATTGTTATGAACATGTTTAGATAATTTATGTCTTACAATTGGTATTAGAGCCTTATATGCCTCTGCCTTGTTCGTTTTTGTAATTTGTGTTTTTTTTAATAAAAAAAATTAAAAAATACAGGGAGTTTTTTTTTAATGAAAAATATGGTTAGAAATCATTAGGAAATGAGATTTCTAACATTTTTGTGTTTTAAATCATCAATCTGGTACCTAGAATACACGAAAACCGTTGGGTTTCATTTCGAGTTGCAAACGGGTCAAACAGACCCGATTGAAGGTAGAAGAACGCTACATGGGGCATGTCGTTTTGACTCTAAAGAAGGAAAAAATAAGTTAAATGAAATAAGAGAAGGGGCAATAGCCCAGTTGGTCTTAGACTTACCTTCCCCCAAGCATTGCCCAAGTTCAAGTTTTAAGATCTATTAATTTATGGATATTTTATGTGCAAAATTATTTATTTTTGTTATTTGTATGTATATTTTTTTTTATGGTTTATTATGCTTACAACATTAAGTTAAATAATTTTGCACATTAAATTAATTCTTAAAGGCTCTTTATGGATTTAATTTTAGATATTTATGTACTTATAATATTTATTTCATAATTTTGTATGTATGATTTATTGTTTTATTATACATGCAATATTGAGTTGAATAATATTAATACATGATTGATATTGAGTTTTGTGTATATATTGCTTATGGTTTCATGCAATTTATATGAGTTTTTCTTGTAAATTAATTAAATGTCAAGTGATCTATATATATAATTTTAATTAATTAGGGAGTAGCCATAACAACTTTAATTATGCAAAATTATACATTAAGTGTTTTAGGATCATATATAGAAAAATGACATTACGGGTAATTAATTATATTTGATATAATAAAATTTTTTCCCACATGACTTTTTTATTATATTTGTATTATTAGTTCGGATGGAATATCAAATTATATTTCTTAATTACCCATTGGAATTAAAAAATGAAACATAATTTGATAGTTTTATCATAAGGTTTTACATAGATCTAATTGAATTAGAACTTTAGCCCACATGCAGTTTTATGTCACTAGATTCATAATTTTGGAACATGATTTACATTGGTAAAACATGATATATGGTTATTAGTCTTAATTTTGAATTATAAGCATGTATGTTTAATTTTTGTGCAGTCATGCAACCTGTAAATTTCTCTAATATAAAATGTGACATTCTCAATTGAAAGGTGATAACTATAACTTTTGGAAGGAGAGAATTCTCCTTCATTTGGGGTGCATGGACATTGATTATGCTATTAGGAAAGACAAGCCAATCATTACTGACACCAACACTATAAGTGAAAAGGCTCTTTATGAACAATGGGTGCGATTAAATTGCCTTAGTCTGATGTTCATAAAGACCAAAATCTCTGTTGGTATTCGTGGTTCTGTTGATCAGCACGACAATGTCAAGGCATTACTGAAGGCTATTGATTAGCAATTTGTGACTTTAGATAAGGCACTTGCTAGCTCCCTAATAATGAAGTTTTCATTCTTAAGGTCCGTCGATGTGAGTGGTGTGCAAGAACACATAATGTAGATGAGGGACATTGCGGCACAATTGAAGACATTTGAGGTTAAAATGTTTGACTCCTTCATTGTGCATTATATTTTGAACACTCTTCCACAACAATATGGACCCTTCAAAATATCCTACAACACACATAAGGATAAGTGGTCAATTAATGAGCTTCTAACCATGTGTGTTCAGGATGAGGGAAGGCTAAAAATGGAATTGGGTAAGAGTGCATTAATGGAAATGGAAGGAAATTATTAGAATTGGGCCAAAAAGAAAGGGAAAGGTAAAATACCGCCCCTATGTGGAATCAAGAAGGCAAATAGGTGCTTCTTCTGCAAGAAAAAGGAGCACATGAAGAAGGGTTGCACCAAATTCCAGAAATAGCTTGAGAAGAAAGGTAAACCAATCTCATTTGTTTGCTATATATGAATTTAATATGGTTAATGTTATTTATAACATGCAATGGATTGATTCTGATTCTACAATTCATGTTTCGAATACCTTGCAAGGTGTGCGAAACCTAAGGAAGCCAATGCCAAGTGAGCAATGCATTTATTCAAGAAACAAGATGTGCTCACATGTGGAGGCTATTTGAAGATACAGTTTAGTTTTAAGTAGTGGTTTTATTTTGAATTTAGAAAAGACATTTTATATTCCAAGTTTCTCTAAGAGTTTGATTTAAGTTTCAAGAGTTGTACTTTTAGGTTATTCTTTTAGTTTTTATAAGACATCTTTCAACTTGTTTTATAAATCTAATTTTGTTGGAAATGGTGCATTATCTGATGGTCTTTTTTCTATCTATTTGCAAAATGATACCACTAATAATGCTATGCATGTTCACACTGGTACAAAACAATGTATTATGAATGAAGATTCTTCTATGTTGTGGCACCAGAGATTGGGACATATCTCCATGTAGAGAATTAAGATATTAGTAAATGATGGAGTACTCAGTACTTTAGATTTTACTAATTTTGACACTTCTATGGACTGCATTAAGCTAAAGCAAACCAACAAGTCTAAGAAGGGTGCCAAGAGGAGCATAGATATATTAGAGATCATGCAATCAAATATTTGTTATCCAGACATGGATGTGTATGGTTCGAAATACTTCATTTCTTTCATAGATGATTACTCACGATACATGTATATCTACTTGCTTCATAACAAAAATGATGCATTGGGTGTCTTTAAAGTTTTTAATGCTGAAGTAGAGAAACAATGCGGAAAGCAAATAAAGATTGTGAAAACAGATAGAAGTGGAGAATATTATGGTAGATACACCGAGGATGGACAAGCACTTGGTCCATTTGTGAACTTTATGCAAAAGCATGGGATAATTGCTCAATACATCATGCCTGGTTCCCCAAACCAGAATGGTGTGGCAGAAAGAAGAAATTGAACATTAATGGACATGGTGAGAAGTATGCGTAGCAACTCCAAACTTCCTGAATCCTTGTGGACCAAAGCTCTTAAAACGGAAGTGTATAGATTGAATTAGGTTCCAACAAAGGTTGTTCCTAAGACGCCATTTGAATTATGGAAAGGTTGGAAACCGAGTTTGCGACATATATGCATTTGGGGATGCTCGTCTGAAGTAAGAGTTTACAACCCACAAGAGAAGAAACTAGACCCAAGGACCATTAGTGCGTATTTCATTGGATATGCAAAAAGGTCAAAAGTGTATAGATTCTACTGTCCATCTCACAACACTAGGATTGTGGAGTCAAGAAACACTAAGTTTCTTGAGAATGAGTTTATTAGTGGGAGTGATCGATTTTAAGACATTGTTTCTAAAAGAGATCATATTGATGTTCAACCTTCCACTTCAAGTGATAGATTGATTGTCATTCACAATGCTCCTCAAGTTCAAACAGGTGATGGACAACTAATCATTGAAGTTCCACAAACTGCTAATGACAATCCAATAGATCAAGTTGTTCAAGATTCACCATAAATTGTTGAACAACCAGTTGAGCAACATGATCCTCAGGAAAATGTTGATACACAATTAAGAATATCTACCAGAGCAAGAAAAACAACAATACCTAGTGATTATGTTGTATATCTACAAGAATCGGTATGATGCTATGAAAAATGAGATGAATTCTATGGCATCTAATAGAGTCTAGAATCTTATTGAGTTGTCTGATGGTGCAAAATCCATTGGATGTAAATGAGTCTTCAAGACAAAAAAGAATTCATTGGGCAACATTGAAAGATATAAAACAAGACTTGTTGCTAAAGGATTCACTCAAAAGGAAAGAATCAACTACCAGAAGTTTTTTTCTCTTGTATCTAAGAAAGATTCTTTTCGTATCATTATGATATTAGTTACACATTTTGACTTAGATTTGCAACAAATAGATGTGAAAACGACCTTTCTCAATGGAGATCTAGATGAAGAGGTTTACATGAAACAACCAAAAGGATTTTCCTTTAATGGTGGTGAGCATCTGGTATGCAAGCTTAAGAAATCCATATATAGATTGAAACAAGCATCCCGTCAATGATATTTGAAGTTTCATGATGTAATTTCTTCATTTGGTTTCGAGGATAACATTATGGATCAATGTATATACTAGAAGGTTAGTGAGAGTAAGATTTTTTTTCCTTGTTCTGTATGTGGATGACATTTTACTTACAACCAATTATAAGGGTTTGCTACATGAGGTGAAACAATTTCTCTCTGAAAACTTTGACATGAAGGATATGGGTGATGCGACTTATGTCATTGGCATTAAGATACATAGAGACAGATTTCAAGGCTTTTTGAGCTTGTCTCAAGAGACCTATACCAACAAGGTTTTAGAGAGATTTCGGATGAAGGATTGTTCACCAAGTATAGCTCCCATTGTGAAGGGCGATAGGTTCAATTTGAACCAGTGCCCGAAGAATGATCTTGAGTGGGAACAAATGAAGAACATTCCTTATGCTTCTGTTGTTGGAAGCTTAATGTATGCTCAGGTCTACACAAGACCTAACATTGCATTTATTGTTGGGATGTTAGGAATATATCAGAGTAATCCAAGTATAGACCACTAAAAAGCTGCAAATAAGGTGATGAGGTACCTTCAGGGGACCAAAGACTACATATTGGTTGATAATTTGGAAGTGATTGGCTACTCTGATTCAGACTACGTTGGTTGCATTGATTCACAAAAATCAACTTCGGGATATGTCTTTATGCTAACCGGTGGAGCTATTTCTTAGAGAAACGCAAAGCAGGCTTTGATTGCAACTTCCACTATGGAGGCTGAGTTCATGTCTTGTTTCGAGGCTACCTCGCATCGTGTATGGTTAAAGAGTTTCATTTATGAGCTTAGAGTTGTGGATTCTGTTTCTAGGCCATTAAGGATATATTGTGACAATTCAACTGTAGTTTTTATGGCTAAGAACAACAAAAGCAGTAGTCAAAACAGCACATCAACATCAAATATTTAGCCATAAGAGAATGCGTTAAAGAGAAAACAGTGATTATTGAACAAGTTAGCACTGAATTAATGGATTGTTGATCCTTTGACTAAAGGCATACCACCGTTGAAATTTAAGGATCATGTAGATAGATTGGGACTTGGTACCTTAGTGTGATTTTTGTTGTAAAAACGAATGTTATTTTCAATGAAACTCTATTTGTGATGTTTTCTCACATTTAATTTTCCTTGTGCACACTTTTATTTATTTGTTGAGAAATATCATTAATGTTTGGACCTAGAATAAACATAGGTTTATTCATTAAGTTATATGGGCTAGTGTTTATGAGACATGATGCATTGTGATACATGGAACATATATAATATTCGGTTTTAGAGGACCTATCACCATGATTCATGTGTTTTGTTTCTTGCTATGGTGAATGATGGAATATATGGACCAAGTGGGAGAATGTAGGGATTTTGTTTCTCCTAGACTTTCGGTAACAAACTGAAGACGTGATTCAGAATGTGGTCCACATTCATTCCATCAATTTAGGAACGAGGATTATCGTTTGGAACCACGTTTGTGTCGCTGCCCCATGTTTTGTGCACGCTCGAAGCAGACTCTGTGATAGAAAGGGTCTTTAAAAGGGCAAAGCACTAATGGGTTGGGTCCCCTAAGCCTTCAATTTCTTTCAAGTTTATTTCTTCAATGAAAACTTTGGAAATATAACTGACTTACTTCCACCAATGGCAATATTCTGCAGACAAGTTTTTCTTAAGGTTTGTGATCAACTCTGCATAGTCTGCCAAAGCTTGTGTTGAGCTGAAGTACCTAAGGGTATTTGTGTTGTTGAATGCTATATCTTTGGATCCCAATGGAACTGATTCTCCATAATATTGAATGCTACAATATTAAATCGTATCTGCCATCATTACCCATGCTCTCAATTCTACAAGGATATAATGATCCCCAAGATTATACCATTTTTTCTATGATCTTTTCTTTGAAACACACAAATTATCACAATATATGAAAGTCATTTGTTTGGAGCTATATATACAATTGCCTCTATATACAGCAAGAGTCCTTTGAACCGAGAAGCAAGATTAACCATGAATCCAGCAAAAGTTGCCACTCCAGTTATACTCGCCACGTCACCTGTATAAACAAAGATTGGAGAACTAGAATTTGCCCCATTCCAGTATGCAGAATTTATAAGGTATCGTTGTTGAAAGGTTGTGTAACTTTCTGGCCTATAATTGAAATGATCAGTGTCTGGTTATATTAATAAGTTACGAAGTCTGAAGAGAGTTCAGCATTTAAGGCGCTCTTCATGGATTTACTGACCATGACAAGCCTTGCTGTCCTGGGTACATTGCAGAAACACATACTGTCATGAGCAGAAGCAGAAATAGCAACAGTTGGAAGAATAAATGTTGCTCCATTTTTGTTACAGCAAATTAGAACCCAGAATGGACTAATATATATAGTGTCCTCAAACGTTTATCCTTGTTTCTAGTCGTCATTTTTGTTCTTGCTTCGTTACCTTCTATGTTATCTGTTTGCTTTGCTTGGACGTGAACATGTAGAGTTTGGAAGGTAGCTTTCTGGTTGAATATCTTTCTCGTCTTTACTGGTTAAGTTACCCTTTGTCTGAGAGCAAGTTCACATCAAGAAGCGTATGCTATGCATTTGTGGCCGGTTAGAATTTGCATATTATAGACCCTGGTCAAGCGTCAAGTTTAATAAAGATAGTCAAGCTTAAACTCAGCTATCTGTGCCGGCAGAGTTTAATCAAGCCAAGCTCAAGCAGCCCGACCCAGTCAAAACTTCAAGTGATCTGACATAAACTCGAAGTTTATGTCACCATCTCTCACATCTTTCTTCTGTGCCGGCAGAGTTTAATCAGGCCGGCCAAGCTCAAGCAGCCCAACCCAGTCAAAAACACCTGTTATGCATGCATACATTCTGATACGTAATATCTTTCCTTTTTACTTCTTATTCAGATCATAACACATAAATTCAATGTCGGAAGTGAGAAGCAAGATCATTCATGAATCCACCAACAGTTGCCTTGCCACTCCCACTAATACTCGCCTCACTGCCTGTACAAAAATAATAAAATTTGCCCCATCCCATTACACAGAAATTGTGGTGTATTATTGCTGCAAGATGGTGTAACTCTCTGGCTCATGATTGAAATGATGGAGGGTCAGGTTGTAAGGTTTGAAAGCTAGCTCTCTAAGTTGAGAATCTTCCTTGTTCATCACTGGTAAGTTGAATTCATGCACCCTTAATTCCTTTTTTATATTTGTTTTATATCAAAATATCATATCAAGAAGTTCATAGTGTGTTTGTGGGCAGTTGGAAATTGCAAGTTATATACCTCTGAGGAGGCCCAAGTAAACTCAAGCTCAAGCTTGAAACAAGCTTCATCAAGCCAACAAAACCCCCATTATTCACCAACTCTCTGGCCTTGCTATCTTGAATTTCACTGGGCTTGATGAAGTAAAAAAATCGCATCCTGTTGTAAACATGGACCCGTATGAAAGTTCATATAAGGCAGTGTTTAAGGTTAACTCTCAAAACCACAACCATCCTTGCTTCAACCAGTCGAGGCCCCAGTTTCAAATCAAAGAGTTCACATGCATACTGCAAATGGTCATATATTTTTCCACTATGCACTTTCTAATTTCAAAACCTGAACCATATGTTACTGATATGGTCGGATAAATTCAATATTATGGAATACATCATTGTGATTCCTCTAAACAAAACTGTTAATGAAGATAGTCCTAGCCCATTCTCCCATGAGCCTTACTATTAAGCCTAGCATTGTACTTTGCTAACCATAATCCAATTATTTTGACCTCTTTCTCTTGCTGGGAATCAGTAGCTGTTGGGGTACATAAATCCAAGCAATGGCACCTGATTGCCATACAAATCTCAATCAGAAAGCTTATAAATTAAAAGTACAGTTCCAACACTTCACTGTGGAGAAAAGACATACCTTTGTCTGTAGACTCTGTACATATAGTTACCACGCCATCGGATATACCTTGTAGAACTCTGTGGTTTAAGAAGAATTTGGTTAGCATATAATGTAATTTTGATGAGGACTACATGGGTGAAAAGGTTCAGAAGTTTTAGTACTTTCCTGCACTATAAGGGTCTCGAAGTCCATCGGAGAATATGATGTTGCTTGCAAAATTTCCTAGTACAGACTTTATATCCTGGAAGTTATCATTAGGAGTGCTTGAAATTTGTTGTTGAAAATTGAGTAAGCAGTGTGTTGTAGTATGTGGCTCATATTTGAGTAAAAGACAATGCAAAAAAATGGGCAAACGTCGGAGTGAAGTGGAGTGGAATGGAGCGGAGAAAAGACATAGTGAAAGTCCTCTTCCCTAAGGTTGGTATAAATACCCATTTATGTAACCTTAATTTTATACATAGTGAAAGTCCTATTTCCTGTTGCGTGGACATAGGCAATTTACCAAACCACGTTAAATCTACGTGTTTCTCTTTCTCGTTTTCCCTAATTTTCACCATAAATCGTTGCATGGATTTCAACACAATGATACATAGAAAAGGAAGAAGCAGAAGCTTATATGGCCACCAAATTCTGTTGTGATCCAATGAGGTCTTGGAGTAACACCAAATAGATCTTCACAGGTTTTTGTACGGTTGTTCAAATCAAAAGGCCATGCTTGGAACATTGTATCATTATTCCCATGTCCAATTGGCATCACCATCTCGGTACATGTCCAATTTACACAATCGGCCTGACAGTTCGACAATTATACCGAAATGTCAAAGCGTTTCCAGCATGATGAAGTTTTCTATGGGAAAAATTGCTAAAGTACTGGTATGAGAAGCAAAGGAGTACCTTGAGAATATCGTTGCATCCATGTCTAAGGGATGTTTCAGTCCTGTAATCAGTGATAATTTTGACTAGGCGATCCCTTAGCCTGAAAAGAACTCAAGAAAATAGAGAGATATTACATGTAAATCTAACAAAAATAGTGCTTGGAAAAGGCGTATATTGTAACAAGAATTACATTTCCATTTTATGTGAACGTCTAGCATGTATTAGCATTACATTAGTCTTTACTCAACCATTCTAGAGGAAAAAACTGGGCAAAGTCTACGCATAGAAATAAGTGTTTAATACCAAAGATGGAAATTTATTTCAAAAGACTAATTTAATTGATGCTCATCACTTAGTTTTCATGGATAAAACAAATATTCTCTTGCCAAGTGCCCTTTCTTGGTTTGCAAAGACAAAATGAAATAGTAGCACAAAGAATCAACGAGATAGAGTTCGAGTTTGTGACCTACTATTTATTGTATGTGGACTCCTCATGAACTAGTGTCTGTAATCTAACAAGATATTGCTATCATTTATCAAGATTATCTCTCCAATCATTGAGTTATAGATCACACTTATTATATGATCAACTGACATACTTTAACTCCAATAAGTAAAAGAATTATTGTGGCCATAGATATCATGATTACATGTCTTTTGGATCACTTAAAGAGACACACTATCTCAATCCCATGAGATATAATAGTGTCTCTATTGAAAATACTTGTTGTCACCAACCTTCATCAACAATGACTCAATCCTTAAGAATATATGATCATTTTAAGATCTCACCCATAGATCAAAACCTCTTGTTGATTTTGGTGTAGATTCAATACTTCTCAAGGTTGAGAGTTCATGTAGTATAGTAGCTTAGTAAATCATGACAATCGATAGTCTTACATCATGACTCATCGTAGGTCCTATTTAGTGTGCATCACATATACTAGTGCACTCATATTAGGAAACTCATATCAACAACCAAAACAAGTCATCATTTCAATTATGAAGTAACATATTATAATCTTTACTAGATTGCCCAAATTCATAAACTAGTTGTAAACAACTTATTTATTTACAAGGAACCAACGACTTGAATCCTTTATACAACTAATGCACTCATGTCATGTACAATATAAGAAATATGAGTTGAATGTTCAAATCAATGTCAATGCACAAAAATGATAGTTAGGGGACAATAAAATTTAACCTTGTTACATCATGTCTTGCTTTTAAGGGTTCAATCCCAACACCTTGCATATTGCAAGAAATCCAACCTTTCATTCCATGACTAACCATGTAGAGCAAGACAGAGAAAAATGACCATAAGTAAGAGAATGTTAAGGTTGAAATCATCTCACATCATTTAGGAGACAAAAGAAAGGGAACTTCCTTGTACTATAAAAAAAGACTTCCACTTTATGCACTATTTATCGCAAAAAAGGATTCCATATTTTTGTAAGCTTTTATGTTCTCTCCTCTTAATTGAGAGAGAGGTTGTAATTTTGTCTTTATAAGGGATATTTTTTTAGTCTTTCTCGTGGAGATTTCCCCCATAATTAAGAGGATTTTACCATATAAGTACTTTTATCCATTATTTTATTTATTACTCTATTTTCTTTTTATTATTCAATTTTCAAATTATTACTACGAGTATCATTTCATAATAGTGCAAACCAACAACAATGAACAAAGTGATACTCTACACATCACTGACTACCCAACCCTCTATCTATTTGTAGGGTAGATGATCATTTTGGTTAGTTCCTCAAATTCCAAGGAATTTTATATAGATTAATATTTTCTAAGTTAATATATGATTGTAATTAGATTTTTTATAGCATAAGGAAAACTAGTAACAATGTCTTTATTAATATTCAAGGTTATGAAGGGAAAAAGTTATGGAAGATATGAATTTGTGAGGACTATACATGATGGATAAAAATGTGAGAAAAAAAAAAACATCTAGTGGAGTAAGAGGGTTTACTAAAGTGTAGATACGAGGAGGTAAAGTGTAAGGAAGAGTGAAGGACTACTAATAGAGCAAAAGAGTTTGTGGTTTAAGGTGGACATATAAAAAGTAAGGAAACGTGAGATATATTGAGACCAAATATTAGTTTTATTTAATTTTTATCCTATGCAATATTTTTTATCGTATAGTGGAATGTTATCTCACATCCATGAAAGCAACTATAATTGGTTGAAACCATGCACATTAAAATCTCATGTACTTTTATTTGTGGTTTGATTTATTTTTGTGTTTGTCATTAATATGTTTATATTAACACTTTTTTAGCACAATAAGTAGTTTCAAAGCCTTGGTTTAAGTTTTCTAGAAAAGCTTGGGCTTAAGTTTTCTATAAGAGCCTTGGAATGGTAAAAAAGAATAGAGAACATAAGAGGATTGTAGAAAGGAATTTTATTAAGGTGAAATCAATTATTCTTTCAAAACATGATACACTAAACAAGAAAATTGTGGCATACAAGAAAATTGTGGTATACAAAAGGAAATTGTGGCACACGAGGAGAGAGAGGTACACAAAGAAATTATATATCACAAAGAGATGAAAGATTGACTTAGATTTAAGATGGATATTGTTAGGTAGTGTCTCCAATTCTTAATGGGAATATATTCCTCTTTGTAGAAGAAATATTATATAGAATAAGGAAAGTTAGCAGAAATATCTTTATAAATATTTTAGGTTATGAGGAGAAAAGGTTGTGAGAGAGATAAACTTGTGAAAACTATACGTAATGAATAGAGATGTTAAGAATAGCGAAAGACACTCGATAAAGTAAGAAGATTCACCAAAATGTATACATAAGAAAGAGTGAGAAACACCTAGTGATGCAAAAAGGATCATGATTCAAGGTGAACATACAAAAAGTAGGAAAATGTGGTATGTATTGAAATCTAATAGATATATCTATTTATGTCCTCTATAATAGTTTTTTTTTTATATAGTTGAACGTTATTTCTCATCTATGGAGATAAACATGGTTATCTTAACCACATTAAAACCTTACATACCTTTGTTTGTGATTTACTTTATTTTTGTATTCTTTCATTAATATGTTTACCAACTCATCTGTCCTCAACCCTTACTTCAAAAATCATTTCCCATGTCTAGAAATTACTTTATTCCCAAGTTTTTGAGATGGGTATGAGGAAATATGGCATGATCCTTACAAGGACTCACTCTATTGGACTATATTTTGTGGGTTGCCGATTACTACTCAAAAAGAGCATATTTTAGATAATAATTCTCACGAGTTTCACGTCTTTTGAGTAGTAATTATGCCTAAAACACTCAATTAACATGGTGTTACCCTTGCAAGAGTTACTAACAAGTTTTATGAAGTTTTGGAGTAATTTCAAGGTATGTTTTTGATAAATTGGTGACAAAAGAAGCAATGCAATCGGTTTGGATTGGGATTTGGAGTTGATTTGGAGGTAGTTGAAGTGGAATCAAGAGAAAGAAATGAGAGAAATTGCAAAGAGGAGTCTAAAAAGCATGTTTTTCGATTTCGCATGACCATGCGAAATTTTCGCACAGTCATGCGAAATGAAACAGAATAGGCTTGGCTGCAGTATACAAGGGAAACGTGAAAAGTGATTTTGCATAACCATACGAAAATTTTGCACAGTCATGTGAAACGCTCCAGAAAGACGAAAATGAAGCTAATGGATTTTCCACTTCTCACCATCATGCGAAATTGCTGAGGCTCGTGAGAAAATGTATTTTCTCTAGATTCCTTGATAAAGAAGCATCTGGAAGACCTCTTAAATGATGCCAAGTGTCCTCTTAACCTTGGCCTATAAATAGAAACGTGATTGACTCATTTAAAAACTTTTGGATATTTTCTAATTGTAGAACTTTTCAGACTTCTTTTCTCTATATAATTCTCTATTTTCCTTCATTTTCTCTCATTTTCTCGGTAGCCAAACATGTCTTATGAGATGAAATCTCCAAGCATGAGTGGCTAAATCTCGTTTTTCTCGGAGAATGGAGGATCTATAGGCAAGATCTATGGTGAATTAGAGAATTGAGCTTGAATTGCAAAGGTAATTTGATCCAATTGATTGATTAATTAAAATTTGGGGATTTTTCTCTTCAAATTGTCTTGGATGATTACTACAAGGCAAGCTAGGTAGGTTCATCAAATTCTTAAAGCTAGATTTGATGAGATTGAATAGTTGTATTGTGTGAATCATTGGAAGATAATTTAAGATGAATTGAATATATGATTTGAATTGATCTCTTGGATTAGATTACCTAATTTGAAGAGAAATTAGATATAGACCTAAAGCTAAATCAAAAATCGGTTTAGATGAAAATTTAGGTTTTCAATATAACTTGATGAAAATTAGATCTCAACATCTATTCACCATAGAAATTTTTTTCTAGAAAATCCTAACTCCGAGAATCTCATCTCTTATTAATTTTCTTCTCTTTTACACTTCATTTTCCTCTCAATTTGAATACATTGTTATTTTGGATTTTTATCATGCAATTTCAAGTCAATTTCACTTTATCACAATCATTTCTTATCATCTCATTCAAGCCTTTATTACTGAGAATAATCCATCATTGTGGACGATACCTAAAAACTACTATATTACAGTAGTTTGTACTAAAACCACTTTTTGATCAGGTACAAACTGCTATAGAATAGTAAATTAGGTTATAAATTTTGTTTTAATCTAATAAACGACAAAATCCGAGCGATTAGTTGTCATTCCAACATTATGCTGGGAATTCCCTTCAACTAATTTAGAGCTTTCGTGAAGGCAAAGAATCCACCACAAGAACAGTACTAACAATGTGAGCAAGACAAGAAAATTAGAAGTTCAATTCAAATGGTGTCAAAATGTAACCCATTAGGGTATCATCTTAAACCATTACAATTTATTTATTTATTTATTTATTTTTAATTCAAACATAAGAAATATAATACCATTATTTCCCGTAGTTAATATTTCAAAATGGTCCTTTTCTTTGTGGCATCTAAATCAACATAGTATTTAGCAATCCAACTTTCAATGATCTCAACCTTAGTCTTTGCATAACCAGCCATTCCGAATCAGTAGACCTTGTAGGAAGAATATCCAAGCATTGAGACCCTGCGACATAAGGCTCTTATTAAAGACAAATTCCACCAATATTCTCTGGACAAAAGTTACAATATGCACATGATCTTAATTTGTACCTCTCTTTTGAAATATTTCTATATGCTTAGTAGTATAGCATATGGGATGCCATTCTAATCAATAACTGCTGTGTGATTTTGTTTCCTTTTTTTTTTTTCTCTCTATTTTTGGTGGATTGTAATAGAGTTGATCATGTTAAAGCGTGTACCATTGATCGACTGCATGAATGGCAAGAACAATATGAGATATGTTCTCCAATACCATACATTAGGGACCAAAAGAAAAGGAAAAACAATTACTTAAAATTGGGTCAATTAGATTGAGGACATATACACACCCACTAAACCTAAAAAACTGAAAAAAATTCAAGAATAAAAGTGTTTTTTTTTAATTACCCGGCACTGCTATAAGGATCTCTTAGCCCATTGGAGAAGATGATATTACGCAAAACTATGGAGAATTTGTTTTATATCCTGCAATTGACATAAAAAAAATGAAGATCATTTTGAAATTAGTGATGCTAAATATAATGGAAAAACAGAAACAAAAAAACAAAAAATTTGTACAAGATATATAATACATGGCCTCCATAAGGGGATGTCATATAAGCTTGTACAGTCCTGGATGAAAGAGGTTAGATTGAAAGGTGCAGGTGGGAACATGGTGTTGTTGTCACCGTTGTTGGGTTTTTCCTCATGTGCAATGCCTAAATTAAGAGCCTAAAATTTAAGGCCTCTTAGGCCTTTATATAAAAGGATTAAAAAAAAAAAATCCCTCTTCTTCTTCTTCTTCCATTTTTTTTTTTTTTTTTTGTAGTCGCCGGAGGTAGAAGAAAAAGAGAGTAGAAGGAGAAAAGAGAGAGAAGGGGAGAACCGCCATTTTTGAAGTTAGAGAGAAAAACTCAGTTTTTCTTCACTATCCAGATTTCATCAAAGGTCCGATCCCATTTTTTCTATGGGCCGATCGACCTAAAATTTGGAGGAGAGATTTGTGACTCATTGATCTTCAATCTGAATGGTGGATATCGGATTTAGAGTTCCAGACAGTCATATTTTAGTCCGAGAACAAAGCCTCTATTTTGGTGAGTTTTCTATCCAGATAGTTTTGATCATGAGCTCCAATCAAGGTTAATCTGTGGTTTGATTGAACTAATTTTTGGTGAGCACATTCAGAACTCATTGATCTTCATTCTGAACGATGGAGATTGGATTTGGAGTTTGGAACAGATATATTTCAGTCCGAGAACAGTGGCTATGTTTGGTGAGATTTCTCCATTGTCTTTATGCAAAGTTGTTGAAATTGCCAAGATTAATTTGTCTTGAGATGTGGTTGATGTATGCCTTTAGTTTTATCTAGAAAGAATTGTGTAACCCATTGATTATATTAGTGGAGTTTTTAAGTGACCTAAGGGTCCCGTGGTTTTTACTTCTCACATTGGAGAATGTTTTCCACGCTAAAAATTATTGGTATTCATATACTTTTTGATTGGGTGAATTCTTGTTGCTCTATTTGATTGATTCCTATAAGTATCCCATCAATACTTTATCCCCTCATGTAAGAACCTAATAGGAATCAATCAAATAGAGCAACAAGAATTCACCCAATTAACAAGTATATGAACACCAACAATTTTTAGCGTGGAAAACCTTTTCCAATGTGAGAAGTAAAAACCACGGGACCCTTAGGCCACTTAAAAACTCCACTAATATAATCAATGGGTTACATAATTCTCTCTAGATAAAACTAGAGGCATACATCAACCATATCTCAAAACAAATTAATCTTGGCAATTTTAACAACTTTGCATAAAAACAATGGAGAAATCTTACCAAACACAACCACTGTTCTCTGACTGAAATATAACCATTCCGAACTCCAAATCCAATCTCCACCGTTAGAATGAAGATCAATGAGTTTTGAATGTGCTCACCAAAAATCAGCTCAATCGAACCACATATTAACCTTGATCGAAGCTCATGATCAAAACTGTCCGGATAGAAAACTCACCAAAACAGAGGCTTTGTTCTCGGACTGAAAGACGGTCGTCCGGAACTCTAAATCCGATCTCCACTTATTTAAGATCAATGAGTCACGAACCTCTCCTCCAAATTTCAGGTCGATCGGCCCACAGACGAAGCGGGATCGGACCTTTTATGAAATCTGAATAGTGAAGAAAAACTGAGTTTTTCTCTTTAACTTCAAAAATGGTGGTTCTCCCCTTCTCTCTCTTTTCTCATTCTACTCTTTTTTTCTTTTACCTCCGATGGCTCCAAAAAAAAATAAAATTGGAAGAAGAAGAAGAAGATGAATTCTTCTTCTAACTCTTTTATATAAAGGCTTAAGAGGCCTTAAATTTGGGCTCTTAATTTTGGCCTTTCACATGAGGAAAAACCCAACAACTGTGGCCTATTGGTATTACCATTTATCTCACTGCATGTCTACACACAGAGGGAAGGAAGATGATGTACTTAACACGATGGGACATCATTTATTTTTCCTAATTTCTAATTTTGTTGCCTCCAAGTCCAAAGCATATGTAATGTAAATGCTACTGATAGCCATATGATTATACTTGGTATTTGTTCTCATAGTAGTATGTGTAGTTTACCTGCCATCTCCATCCCTCACTTGTTTCAGTTGGATTAGAACTTGTGTCATAACAAGACCTATTTATCGCTTCCTTCTGGTGCACCATCAATGCCACCACACACCACAGTGACGGGGTACCTTGGTGGATGATTATATTGTGCTGCAACAGAATATGTTTCGTCCAAGTAGTCCTTCAGCTCATCAGATGTGCTCAACTCACTGAAAAAGAAAATCAATGAGTCTGCAATCAAGTCGTAGCTTTTGCATATATGATTTAGAACAAGGAGATGAAGATAAGTTATTTACGTGCAAGTTCTGAATTTCTTGCTAAGAATTGAAAGACCATCGGGCTCAGAAGCTACTTTATCGATTTCAGACCATGATTCTCGAATGGTGTTGTAGCAAATCTCACTGGCTTCCTGCAATTGACAACAGCCCATTCATATCAACTTCAATTTTTATTTTTTTTTTGTTAGTCCAATGTGTATGGTGGAAAAAAGAAAAGATAGAAATTTGAGTGATTATCAGTCTGAAATCCTTGCTGACAATGGAATAGTATACATTCTGGGGTGTAATGTCATCAAAATAAAGTATGGGAGCAGATGAGGCCAGAGCTCCAAGGGCAACGTGGGGATACTTCAGCCGGAGCCATGAAGCAAGCACTGAATTAGGAAAAGAGACAAACGAAGTTCAAGGACTCTGTTATGAAAATTAAACAATATTGAGATTAAGTACATGGTATGGTAACTCACTGCCCCCATAGGATCCTCCAACGACGATAATTCTATGGTCCTCATTTTATAACAGGTCGTATCATTACTTCTTAAAGTTTAATTTGGAATTCATTTAATAGTAAGTTTACGAAGTGTTTATGAGCTTTTTAATACTTAAAATTTTTTTATTAAAAGAATTGTTTTCAAAGTGCTAAAAATGTTAGAAACACAAGCAAAAATCATTATAAAATAAATTTTTTAAAGTCTATTTAACAATATTTTTAAAAATCACATTTAATTTAAAAAATGTTTTTGAGAAAAAAAATATAGTGTTTAACAAAATTTTAAAATCATTTCCAATGTTTCGTGAAAAAACACATACGCAAGTCTCTTAAAAACACTTTTTTATTACTTTTATTTAAAAACACTTAGAAGTAAATGTCATCAAATATATTTTTAAAGTGTGTTTGATATTATTTTTATTTGAAATGTTTTAAATAGAAATATTCTTTAAAAAGTGTTTTTAAGATAATTGCTTATTAAGAGCCCGTTTGGAAGTGATTTTAGGACATATTTCCAATATTTTTAATAGTTAGAGTTCATTTAATAGTGATTTTAGAAAACATTTTTAACATTTTTAACACTTCAAAATTTTTATTTTCAAGTATTAAAAAAACTAAAAACACTTTTAAAAATCATTATCAAACACACTTTTAAAAACTTTTATCATTCAAGTGTTAGAAAGAATATAAACTTTTTTTAAAATTACTGTCAAATGCATTCTAAAAGTGCGTTTGGGGTGATTCTAGAAAGTATTTTTAACATTTTTAACATTTAAATGATAAAAAATTTTAAGTATTAAAAATATTAAAAACGATGTCTAGCATCACTATAAAACATATTCTAAGTATTTCTCCAAAAAATAATATAAGTAATTTTTCATGAAAGACTTTTTTTTTTTTCAAAAACACTTTTTAGGTGAAAAAGTAATTCATCGCCAAACAAATAGTCTTACATACCAAAATACATTGTAGGTAGACATCAGTTGCTTCTCCATGGACAGAAAGCAAACTCTGTTTATCAATCAATGTATTTCTTGATTCTCATTGATTTTCTTAACCTCCAAACACTTTTCCATTGGGAGAATGTGACAGGTAATTAATGTAATTTTCATATTTCTAACTCTAGAATAATGAAAGGCGCGGCATGGCCCATAGCCATGTGGCTTGTCCCTATTTCAAGTCGCAGTAATACTGAATCGTATGGATTGAGTATTATTTAAGTGGTCCACATGGGCAAAACGTTTTTCTTGCTTTCATAATTGAGAAGCCCTTTCTTCCACAAGTGCTTCCTTGCTTTCCCTATACAAATTTTTTACATGACCGCAGCCCCAAAATGGAAAACGTGAAAATCATAATAATAACTGGCCACTTTAAAGAAAAAATAATTTTATATTTTATTTTTATAAAATGAAAATAATGGACACATACCATCAGCCCGACAATTTAAAAACAATAGAAATGGAGACCCCACCAAGGCGTGGTCCATGATTAAAGGAAATATTGTGAAATTATGTTTGATATTTTAAAAATCAGTTGGTCTAACCATCGATGGCTTCTTCGATCCGGTCCAACGAATTGGACCATCAATGGTTGGATTGGTTGGATCTTGGTCCAATTTTGGTCTAATCCTACAAATTGGACCGTTCAAAGGTTGGATGGTCAAACCGCTTGAATGGATGGTCTGGCTCTATGCAAATCAATCAATTATTGATTTGACCAAAATCATGTCGGATTTCCTAGTGACCCCATTTCCTTTATTACAAATTCATAATTTTTCCAACTCAATATATTATAAAAAATATTGATTAAAACTTATTAAAAATACAACATCGGCTATTTTTATTTTCATATATGGAACATTTCAAAAATATCATTATTTATTTATTATTATTATTATTATTATTATTATTATTATTATAAAATTAATTAATTTTATATACCAAATTCAATATGTAAAAATAATTATTAATTAACATGGTTATATTATTTATAAATAGTAATATTATCAATTAATTATTTAATGTATTATTTCTAAATAATAACATTTATAAAAATATAAATTATGTTGATTATAGATGCACTAAAATAATACTATTTTATATTCAACTTGATATTTATTGAAAATATATTTTGATCCTTTTTTCTTTAAATTATTCTAATTAATTATTTTTACAATTAAAAAAATTGTTTTATTCTTTTTGTTATTTTTAGGATAAAAATAAATTTAATTTCAAATTTTGATTTAATACCTTTCTTCCTCATTTCACTTTGACATTACTTCTTAATATCCTTTTTTAAAAAAATAATATTTTTAATTAAATCATATTTATTTTCACTCAATTTTAAAACTTTGAGGATAAATTTATGTTTATTTTTGTTATTTCTTAAATTAATTTATGCCATATTTAACTTGTTACTGCATTTTAAGGAGAAATAAAACATTATCATGATACAAAGAATTATAAGCTTGGAAGGAACCATAAAATATGATCAAGATATTCTTTATATAACATTTTTCATCGTTTTAATAAGATGATAATAATAATAATATGTTTAGTGATTTTAGAATGTATTTTAAAAAATTTTAATATTTGTAATTTTTTATTATTCAAATGTTATAAAGGTTATAAACATTTCCTAGAAACAATGTCAAACACACTCTAAGTTGTATAACTATTTAAAAAATATAACATGTCAATTTTTTTTTAAAAAAAATTATATAATTTTAAACTATATGTTTGCAATAAAAATTTAAGTTTACTATAAAATAGATATTTGTTCATAATAATCTTCATTTAATTTGAAATTTTATTTTAAAAATCAATAATCACATTTTAATTTTCTGATTTTTTTTATATCTTTACAAATCAGTTGATAGATAAGAAATTAAACTTTAATTGAAAGGATAATTTTTTCTTCCTTTTCTAATTTTCTCTTTAAAAAATAATAATAATATTTTCTAATATCTAATAGATTTTGTAATTTTAAAATTTTTTAAATGAATTTTTTATTTATTAAAAATAAATATATTCTAAATGTTAAAAATTGTATCTAACGTTCAAACAATTTAATAATAAATGTATATTCTTTACATGTTAAAAGTTATGTAATAATTTACAAATAAATATATATTTTAAAAGTTATGTCTAATGCTTAAATACAATTTACAAATATTGATTTATTTTTTAAAAACTGAAATAAACTAAAATTCCTAATATATATATTTTTTTTAAAAACTCAAATAAAATCAAATCCATAATTTAATTTAAAATTTTTATTTTTAAAAAAACTTTCAAACATTTTTTGTTACAAGTTAAATATAATATAATTTAAGTTAAGAAAAATTTAACATGATCACTTATAAAAAAATTAAAATTTATTTATCCTCAAGATTCTAACTTGAGCAAAAATAATTGTGATCCAATTAATTAAAAAAATATTAAAAAGTAATGTGAAAATGAAAGGAGTAATAAAGTAATAAATAAAGTTTTCAAATCAAAATATTCATTATGTATTGTAGAAAGAACAAAAGAGTATAAAATTAAATTAGTTTTTATTTTTATCAAAATATTTTATTAATAAATATTTAATTCACTATGTAACCTAGTTTATACTTTTATAAATATTTTTATCTACAAGTAATATATCCACAAAAATTATAATTAGTTTTATATAAAATCAATTAATTTTATACTACATCTATTATTAAAAAAATTTAAATATATGAGAGATGAAAATTTGTATTTTTTTCAAGAAAATTGAAATCAATTTTTTTTTTTTTTTTTGTGAGAAATCATCTCTTTGGAGAATTTTTTAACAATATTTTTTAGAAATAGTCTTTTGGAGAGATGATTCTTGTATTGATATAATTTTCTTGTTTTTAAGAAATCGTCTCTTCAAGAAACGATTTTAGTTTTTAATTTTTATTTTTTTAGAAATCCCCTCTTGATTAGACAATTTTTGCATTTTTTTTTAAAAGAAAAAGAAATAATAGACTATTTTTTATTAATTTGAAGTTTCCGGATAGATTTTATCATGGTCTCTTTCTTATGTGTTGAAACTATGATAGTTTTGAAAATATTATTTTTACTACTATATTTTACAAATTATTATTTTTTTAATGCATCATACTATTATAAAAAATTTACATACTCCCTTGACATGACATACCCAAAACTTGTTAGATTGTTTAAGTGTTGGTCTCAGAAAGCAATAAGGAAAAAAAAATACTAAATTTAATATTTATATATAAAAAAATTAAAATTAATTAAATTGACTTAAAGTAATATATAAAAATAATTTATTAAATTTAATAACCTTTTTGTTTTAGCACGAGGATAAGATTTATCTTTGTTGCAAGTCTCCTCCACCTTATGCACCAACAACATAATTTAATAGTCAAAACACTCTCTCTCAAGGTAGCATGAAATTTCCTTAGGACAATTGTCTTTTGGACCCAACTTGGCCCAAAAATTAAGATTTGACTCATGAAAGTTGTATAATTGATGAGAATGATATAAAATATGAAGAGACCAATATACCCTTCAAAACTATTTTCTACCATAATGTTTGATAAACTTTTTTATCTTAATTTTTTTTAATAATTATTCTAAAATTTTATTATTTTTATAAAACTAATTTTTTTAAAAAAATATATTATTTTTAAAAAATAAATTTGACATATTTTTAGTTATTTTTTATATACATAATTTTAAATATATATATTTTCCAAGGTGTTTGATTTTTAAATAATAATAATTTATTTTTATTTTTTTGGAAAAGGGTGTATTTTTTTTCCAAATCTCTAAATTATATTAAATTTTATTGGAATTTGCAAAAGGAATAAAATTTAAATTAATATTTTTCTACCTTTTTTTTTAATAGTCAATAAATATCATTTTTGAAAAGATAAAAAATTCATATCATTCTTCTCAATTTTCACATTTCCTCTAAGTTTTGGACTTAAATAGTAAACTTATATGAATCAAAACTTAATTTGTAGACCCAACTAGGTCTAAAACACAATTGTCTCATTTCCTCAGAGAATATAATTTTATCATCCTCGTCAAAGAATTTTTTGCTTGTAATACTTCTATTGAAAATGTTTTTAATCATAAATACTTTTAATTATTTAAAAAGTGTTTTTATGATGAGATATAAAATAAATAAATAAATGATTTAAAAAAAATGATTACTAAGTGCTCCTTGATTTTAAAATTTTATCCAATGCTAACTTTTGGGGAAAAAAACATGCTTTTAACCTTCTAAAACCAAATGGACTTAGGTCTTATTTGGATCTACTTCTAAGAAGTCAAAAACCTATTTTTTAAACTTAATTCTATGCAAATTGGTAAATTTTGCTCAAAAAATTTATAACTTAAAAAAGAGTTTAATATGAAAGTGAAGAACATATAATTAAAACTAGTGTTTTGACCTGTACAAAAAATTATTTAATATTTAATCTAATGTTTATAACCAATATTACCATCTAAAAATTATAACAGTGGCTTCAACTTTGGGCTCCAATTGAAAAAAAATAAAAATAAATAAATAAATAAGTAAAAATGCTGTCCAAACAAGGTCTAATATGCATTCTTGTGGAATTACGGCTTAGCTAATACAATCCCTGTAGCCGACAAAGCAGATAGGGCTAAGTAAAGCTCATCTTCTTCCACTGGAAGCTTTCAAATCGTTTCCCCTTTCCCTCATACTGTCAAATTCGGGAGCAATTTCTTTCTTTTGCCTTCACAACTTAAACATTTATTAGAGGTGGGCCTAAATTGGTACCCACAACACCACCAACAATGTGAGCCAACATCAAATATTTCTCCTGTTTGTATTATCAATTCCAATTCAAATAGCACCCGCAACATATCCCATTGCAAAGGAACCACTTCTTTTGATCTCTCCAAATATGATAACACCATTAGTTCTTACTTCTTACAATGATTAAGCAGGGTTCGTTTTATTTTGTTATGGCATGAAGATCGACATAGTACTGAGCGATCCAACCTTCAATGATCTCAACCTCGGCCTTTCTCTGCATCACCAACCATTCCGGATCAGTTGAAGCCGCCGGGAGTAAATCCAAGCAGTGGGACCCTGCAGAGTGAGACTTGTATTATATAACTTTCCAATAGAGCATATTCCATTGAGTTGAATTGACAATGATAGAGCCATTCTAATCTATATCCCCCATATGGTAGCTATCATGTTTTGTTTTTCCTCTGCTATGATTGAGTCATTCTAGATAATATATGTGTGGTCTTTCTTATACAATAGCTTTGATATTTTATGTTTGGCCTTGTAGATAACAACAGGGTTTAAAACATAATTGGGAAACATACCATTGACTGTGAGAATGGCAAGAACAGAATTGGATATGTTCTTCAATACCCTACAATCAAAGACCCAAAAAATCAAATTGAGGAATGTGTCTTTGCAGTGTATATATACATATATACTACCCCTACTGAAACAGAAACAGAAACAGAAACAAAAAGAATGTGTCGATGTGCTTCCAATTACCCCCCAATGCTATAAGGATCTCTTAGCCCGTTAGAGAAGATGATGTTGCTAGCAAATCTACGGAGAATCAGCTCTATATCCTGCAATTGGCATAAAAATTATAGAGTGACTATTTTGAAATTAATTAGAAGTGCTTAATATATTGGAAAGAAGCATATAAGTACATGGCCTCCGTAATAAGTTGTGATCCAATGAGGCCGAGGCGCGACGCCATAGAGGCTTGTGCAGTCCTGGCTAAAGGTGGTTAGATTGAAAGGCGCCAGAGGAAACATGGTATCATTGACGCCACGCCCTATTGGTATTACTATCTCACTGCATGTCTGTATGCGCACAAAGATCAGCCAAGAGAATTAGTACAACTGTGCTTATAATTTTATTATGATAGGGGTCTGTAGTTACCTGCCATCCCCAGCCCTGAATTGTTTCAATCGGATAATCAGTAGTATTACTTGTGTAATAGCAAGACATGTTTCCTCTAAAAGCAACAACACCTGCAAATATTCGACTTAGAATATCGCTTCCTTCTGGTGCTCCATCAATCCCACCGCACACCACAGTAACAGGGTAGCTTGGTGGAGCATCATATTGTGCTGCAATAGAGTATGTTCTTTCCAAGAACTCCTTGAGCTCATCGGAATTATTCAATTGACTGAAACAACACAGAAACAAATTAATGAGTCTTAGATTAAGTCTTGGCTTCTGAATCCGTGAATGAGAGCAAGGAAAGAAGAGTACCGATATTTATTTACCCGCAAATTCTGAATTTCTTGCTGAGGATTGAAAGGCCGTTGGGCTCAGAAGCAACTCTGTCGATCTCAGACCATGATTCGCTTATAGTTTTGTAGCAGCTCTCACTAGCTTCCTGCAGTTAAAAATAACCAATCCATGTGACCTTTTAGCTCAGTGTAAAAAAAAAAAAAAAAAAAAACCAAAGAATATCGAAGGACATTACTCTGAAATCCTTGGTGACAATGGAGAAGTATCCATTATGGGGAGTAATATCATCAAAATAAAGTATGGGGGCAGAAGAGGCCAGAGCTCCAAGGGCAACATGAGGATACTTTAGCCGGAACCATGAAGCTAGCACTGAATTAGGAAAAGAGAGATAGAAACAGAGTTTAACGACATGTTATGAAAAACACTCAGATTAAGTACTCGACATGGTAACTTACTTCCCCCATAAGAAGCTCCGACCACGATGACCGGGGAATTCTCAGCAAGCAATTTCTTCTTTATGTATATAAGCACCTCTGCATAATCTGCAATAGCTTGGGCGGAGTTGAAATACCCTAGAGTGCTAGCATTTTTGAAGGCCTCTTCTCTTGATCCATACGGAATTGATTTCCCATAGTACCTATGCTGAGTTTATAAAAAAGCACTTCAGCCATCAAACCTTAAACTGATGAGCTATAAACATTAAGCTCCCAAATATACTAACCTCGATATACACCAGAAGAGCCTTAAACTGATGAGCGTTATCTGTGAGAAATCCTATACCAGACAAGTCATAATCCAGGTCTGCTTCTGCACCCAGATAAGCAAATATGGGAGCACTGGCATTTGCACCACCCCAGTACTTGAAATTCACCACATATCTTTGTTGAAAAGTGATGTAGCTTTCAGGCCTATAGTTGAAATGATCCAATGTTTGGTTGTAATAAAAAGTCTGAAATTCTTCAGAAACCGATTCAGAAAATGTTGCAGGCTCTCTCAGAAATGTGCGCCCCAGCACACCCAGCCTTAGCAAATGAGGTTGTGTTGCACTTACACAAGTAGTACTGAAGAAGATCACAAGGGCCAATATTGAAATAGGCCAGTGCAGCAAAACCTTAAGAGAGGATGAGTTCATGGCTATATAGTGAACAAAATGTTTTTGGGATTTCACTGGAATCTCCACATGCTATACCATCTGCATATGCATATACCATAAAATTAATAATATGAATTCAATTATAAAGAGTTTTATGAGACTATGTTCCTTTTTTCTTTTCTTTTTTTGGGCCATGGCTGACGGTCCAGCTATTGAGCCAATGACATGGGCCAAGTCATAAATCAAAGTTTGATTATCAGTCAAACGTTTGGGAGAAAAGCAAATATATGGGTGGGGGTAGGCAAATTGAAATATAAGTTTTAGAATTTGGACAAGTTGGAAACGTCAAAGTTCATGATTCATACATACATTAAGAACCCATTTGGCAATGATAATAAAAAACACTTTTAATATTTATAATATTTGAAAATTTTTATCATTAAAATGTTAAAAATATTAAAAACGTTTTATAAAATCACTCTTAAACGCTCTCTAAATTTTAGAAATGAAAACGAAATAATAAAATTTGTTTATCTAAGATCACAAAAGGCTAACATTTGAAGACAATTTCCACGTGGCAAGTCAACTGAGAATGGTGAGGAGTGCGTACATAATCTATTTGGAATCTAATCCTCCCATCGTCAGTTTCGGCGTGATTAAACACTGAAAATAACAAGTCAAGTGTCAGCAGGCGTTAGCATGCAGTCTCAATTTTGATGATTACCAATATAAAAATATTTGGAATTTGAATTTCTTTTTTCTAAATAAAATTTGTGTGTTTAAATAGGAATTTAATTTAGAGTATAAAATATTTTTATATATCTTCTTTTATAACTCTATCTAATTCTTAATTATAAATGATATAAGTATCACCATTTTTACATTTTTATTGTATGATGAGTGGTGAATTAATTTAATAATTTTTTTATTATTAAATGCAAAGGTTTATTGGTATTAAATTATTGTTTACTATTAAATAAGATTATAAAAATTATAGTATTATTTTTTTTTTTTTTTAAATCAATATATTTAAAACTGGCAAGATGTACGAAAATCCCTTTCTTTGTTTAAATGGAGAGATGAGGCTTAGTCCTCTCAATTAATTGGCTCAAGAAATTCGTTAAATTAAGATGTCGTGTCCATTGGATTGGACTACCCTCACAATTTGAAAAGATTGATGACATTGGACAAGAAACCACTTCAATGACTTTCGGACCAAAATAATTATTATTTAAAAAAAAAAAAAAAAGGGAAAAACACACATGCAAATCCACTTTGAAATAGTTCGCAATCTGATCTCTTTTATATACAAGGATGATTATGTGGATAATTTTTATTTATTTTTATTTTTGCCCACGATAAATATGATTATGTGGGAAACACTAAGATTGCCTTTCACTTCATGCAACATTTGCATCTCTCTCTCAGAATGTGTTTAGTAATACTTTTAGGAAACATTTTTAGTACTTTTAATATTTACATGATAAAACTTTGAAGTGTTAAAAGAGTTAAAAGCGCTTCTTAAAATTACTATCAAACAAACTCTAAAATCAATCATGCCACTAATCTCAAGGACTATATCAGCCCTCAAAGCATGAACTCAACTAGTCATCCTATATATGCCAATCGATCTTGAACGAGAATTATGATCTTAAAGATTGTCTTGCTAAGGTTGCCAATGGCTCAAAATCTACCAAAGAGTTTCTAAAAGTAATCAAAAGTATCATGCATAAATGTTATGCCAACAGTAATGTCTATCATTTTCCATTTTATTTAGGCCTAGATTGAAGATAAATATACTTGCCTCTACGTATAACAGAAGACCTTTGAAACAAGAAAACTCAACCATGAATCCAGCAGAAGTTGTCACTGCAATTATACTCGCCTGATCATTACCTGTATAAACCAAGATTGAAGCATTAGAATTGGCCCCACCTCAGTATGCCGAATTCATAATGAACCTCTATTGGAAGGTTGTGTAGTTTTCTGGCTTGTAACAGAAATGATCTAATGTGTGGTTGTAAAACTTATAAGAAATTAGCACCTCAGTATGGTGCACAAAAATCCAATTTTTAAAGTTGATTCAATAATCCACTAAAGAGAATCAATTGTACTCCAATACCCTATGTAAATAACAACGAGACGAAGTTCAAGCTTGTGACTTACTATCCACTACATGTAGACTTCGCATGAACTGGTGTCTATAATCTAACAAGGTAGTATTATAACCTATCAAAATTACCTCTCAAATCCTTGAGTTACAGATCTCATTTATTGTGTGATCAACTGACATATTCTAGTTATAAGGAACATATATCAAATTCCATTAAATGAATTATTGTGGCTATAAATTTCATAATTACATGTCTTTTGGATCACCTAGGAAGAACAACTGTGTCAAACCTGTGAGATAGCATGGTGCATCTATTGAGAATAATTGTTACCACCAACCTCCTTTAACAATGACCCAATCCATAGGAATAGATGACTACTTTAGGGTCTCACCCATAAGGTAAAGTCTCCTATTGATTTTGGTACAAGCTCAATATCCTCTCAAGGTTAAGAGTACATGTAGTATAATATCTTGGTGAATCATAACAATTAATAGTTTTGCATTATGATTCATCGCATTTCCTATCTAATGTGCATCACATACACTAATGCACTTACCATGGAAAATCCATCTCGATGGCCAAGATAAGGCATCCCTCCAATAATGAGGTGACACACTATCGTCTCTACTAGATTGCCCAAATCTATGAACTGATTGTGGATGACGTATCTACTTATAAGGAACTCATAACTTGTATCTTCTGTACAACTCCTAATGCACCCAAGTCATGTACAATGTAAGAGACATGGACTAAATGTTCAAATCAATGTCAATACACCAAACAAATAGCAAAGGGATAGTTAAATCTAACTTTGTTACATCATGTCTTGTTTTTAGGGGCTCAATCCCAATAACATTGTGACAACTCTAGTGCTATCAATATTTCCAAAAATCATGTTCTTCATTCTCATACTAAACACATTGAAATTCGTCATCATTTCATTAGGGATTTAGTTGAAGATAAGGTCATTTCTCTAGAATTTGTCCCAACTAAATAACAATTGGTAGATATCTTTACCAAACTCTTGGACTCTCTGAGATTTGAATTCCTTAGGAAATCCCTAAGCATATGCCTAATCAATTAAATCTTTTTTTATTTAGGCCTAGAAAGTTTTGTTCTTTATTGTCTTTATTGTTTTCCTTTTGTCTTATTTATATCTTATTTAGGCATATGATTTTTATTTGATTACTTGTCTTATTATCATGATTTGTAATATCTCGAGTTTTTTACTTAGAGAAATATAACAAATTTATAAGTTTTGATGTTAATTTTCCTCAAATATTTGTTAACCACTATTGAGGCACATGATTCTTAATAATTAAAAATCTTTGTACAGTGGAGAATCAACATTAGTTACACCTTGTGTTTGATCAAAATGGAGACTTCTTAAGTTTAATTAATAAAGTAGATTTTGATTTCTTTGGAAGGATCAATTGTCATGCCTACATCTTATCATCCAAATACTTTGTTTGACTAAGATCATTACCATTGTTTCCCGAAGTGAGTTAGTGCAAACTTTTGAATCCTTGGCTAAGAATCAACACTCATATACTTTCCAAGATTAAATATTTGTTGCTCACTTGCAACATTTGAAAACACTCCCAAAGTGGATACAAAGGCAACCACGAATAAAAATAAAGAAAAATCAAATGAGATCATGGTGTACAATGCCTCCACTTTCAAAAGAAAAAGAAAAATACGATATCAAATTAAGGGAGAGTTAAATTGTGTTGTATATAGATCAACAAGATTGTGTTAGATAGAAATCCAATGATCTTAAAACAAATTGACTAGATGTGTTCTTAATTTGACCAAAGACATGACTTGATTCTTCTAAGAGTTCAATTTCAAAATATAGAACCAAATAGTAAACCATATTCCCTTGAACATCAATGCTTATGTTTCTATATTGGTCCCTTTATAAATTGTTAGTTAATTAGCATTGAGTTTCTAAACTAAAATTGGGATTAACTTTGTTCTTTAGAGTTGAAACTTCATTCTTGTTTGATTGACTTATACTATCTGGGAATTCTACTTGGTTTATTATTTTTCAGTCTAATTTTATGAGTTTCTACATTATGATCGTGCCTTGGGCTATTTGCTCATTTGTTCCTTAACTCTTTCTTATTTATACCCTATTTTATTTTGTTTCAAAATTCCTATTTTAAGGTCTTTGTTTCAACCTGGAAGTTTCAATTCTGCTTCAAGCACTCAAGTGTTGTCACTAGCGCTCCAAGCACTCTAAGTTGTATCTACTTCTCCTCCTACACCCGTTGCATATAATGCTTAGTATATATTTTCTTTTTTATTTATTTTGTTTGGTATATGGATTGTGCTTGTTAGTTCATATATATATATATATATATATATATATTCTGCTTTCTACTTTATATTTTCAATTGTGCATACTTTGTCATTTTTGTGACAAAAAATGAGGAGATAATTAATAACTTTAAAAATGATGAGAATTTACATCTTAAGGAGAAAAAAAATTTCCTTACAATATTGTTTTGCTTCCTCAACAATGTTCAATGCATTAACTGCAACTCCTCACTAGCTTATTTTTCTTCCTTGATTATATTTTATCTCATACAATGTTTTACCTTTGGTATGATTGTTTCTATATACATGGGATACAAGATTGGGAGATACATACTACAAGTTGATGCATTGTCTTCCATCGAATCCTTTTTAGATGAGCATAATTGAGTGTTATGTAAACTTCATTATGAGAGTTTGAAGGGGTTTATGTAATGAAGTTTTGTCACAAAATTGCTAAAGGGAGAGATTGTTAGGACAATGAGTCTATATTGTATGATAGCGATTTTGTTCCAATTATTTTCTAGCTTAGAAAACTTTTTAGATGGTGACTTACTCTTAATTGAAGATTCAAAGTTGTTCGCTCAACCCGAAAGTCACAGGTAAGTCTAAAAAGGGTTCAGTAAAGACAAATTAGTTTTTCTAATAAGGTTGGGTTGAATTCGAAGTTTTAATTGAGTTAAAATATTTTAATTGTTTATAATTGGAGAAGTTAAGAAGAAAAATCTTTCCAAATAATAAAAATAATTTGGAAAAGAATTTTAAATTGAGGATTTAAAATATAATAATTTTAAATAGAATTTTTTTTCAAATTTTTTTATTTAAAATGTGAAATTTTTTGTTAATTATTTGGAAAGAATTTTAAATTGAGAATTTAAAAAGAAAAACATTTCCAAATAATAAAAATAATTTGAAATGGAATTTTAAATTAAGGATCTAAAATTTTAATTTTTAAATAGAAAAATTTTTTCAATTTTTTTTTAATTTAAAATATGAAATCTTTTCAAATCTTTTTAAAACTCTTAAGTTCTAAATTTTTTTTTTAGTAAAACATGATTTCCGAATTGATATCAATTTCACTAGTTTTTTTCCTACATATACCTTACCTAAATGTGTTTTATTAGGGGAACTCATTAAGAAACACTCAACCTAACTTGTCCTACTATTCTCAATCAGTCAAGAAGGATTCAAAGTGTTGAATCTTGAGTTATTTGAAGCTATGTTTCCCTTCAATGAGACCGATGCGAGCAATTGGAGATTACTACATCGCGAACATTAATGAAGTTATAGGTTTTGGAGAGTAAGTCGTTAGGGTAAAGCAATTAGGTAAATTCATATGGTTTGATATCATATAGTGGATTTAAACACACCTCTACTAAAACTAAAACAAAAAAAACAAAAAAAAATGGAAAGAGGAATGTGCTCTTCCAATTACCTGGCACAGCATAAGGATCTCTTAGCCCATTTGAGAAGATGATGTTGCTAGCAAACCTATGGAGAATCAATTCTATATTCTACAATTGGCATAAATATTAGAGAGTTACTATTTTGAAATTAGTAGAGCTTGATATATTGGACTGATGTATTTAAAAAACACAATTACATGGCCTCCATAATAAGTTGTAGCCCAATGAGGCCAAGGCGAGACGCCATAAATGCTTATGCATTCCTGGATGAAGGTGGTTAGATTGAAAGGCACCAGTGGAAACATGGTGTCACTGTCACCACGCCTTAGTGGCATTACCGTCTCATTGCATCTTTGCATGCGCACAAGAAGCAGCGAAAGGATTAGTACAATGGAATATAATTTAATATTTTTAGGTCATTGTCTTCTCTATGCAATTTTTCTAGAAGTTTATGAACTGTCCTTATAATTTTGTTATCATAGGACTATGTGGTTACCTTCCATCCTTATCCCTCACTTGTTTCAATTGGATTATAACTCTTGTTATACCAAGACCTATTTCTTCTATAGGCAACCACACCTGCAAATATACGACTTAGAATATCGCTTCCTTCTGGTACTCCATCAAATCCCATCGCACACCATGGTAATGGGGTATATCGATGGTTCATTATATTGAGCTGCAATATATCATGGATACATTACCTTAATTTGCTCCCTTGTGTCAAGGATACATTACCACAAATTATTTATTCTTTCTATTCTTATGTACTTTGTAAATGGCAATATATAGAAGAAATACTCATCACGATAATTTGTGGTGGTTCTGTTGAAAACATTCACATGGTATCAGAGCTCTCTCGGACTAGTCTCCATCGATCCCCTTTGCTTCAATGGTTGTTGAAAACACCTCCCCCACATTTCTCTCTTTCAACACCATGATTCACATGGTGACCATCAAACTCTCCTCCTCCAATTATCTCCTATGGAAGAGCCAGCTTCTTCATCTCCTTGAAAGCCAAGAACTTCTCGGCCATGTGGATGAAACTCTTGCACCTCTTCCACGGTTTGCCCCTACTGATTATCAGACGCCAAACATCAAGTATTTGGAATAGAAAAATACTGACTAGCGCCTCTTGAGTCTTTTGCTCTCCTCTCTCACGGAAGAATCCATGGTCAAGGTCGTGGGCCTCTCCACCTCACGCGATGGCTGATTAGCACTCAAAAATACATTCAGTCACCGATCAAAAGCTAGAGAAATTCGGCTCAAGGATGACCTTCAATTGATGAGACATAGGACGTGATCGATAATCGAATATGCTCGGGTGTTCAAGGCCCTTTGTGATCAACTCCACGCCATTGGAAAACCAGTCGATGGCACTGATAAAGTCTTCTGGTTCCTCTGTGGCCTTGGTTCGGACTTCACCAGCTTTTTCACCGCCCAAATGGCTCAAACGTCACTGTCCTCCTTTCCCGATTTAGTCTCCAAGGCTAAAAGCTTTGAGTTTTTCCAGAAATCCCTTGACAATCACGGTCCACCACAACTGCTTTCACAACCACCAATCACGATCAATCTCATTAAACTTTCATAAACCAGTCTCACCATTAATCGAGTCGCCATTCATCTTCTCATCGTGGCACTGGCCGTTCCAACTCCGGACAAGGCTACCGTCCGCCACACTGCCAGATCTGCTGCTAGGAATGGAACTATGCTGATAAGTGCAACCAACAATATGCACGGGGTGGAGAATCTATTGGCACCACAGCCAACCTGGCTGAAGCCTTTAAGGTCTCCTGCTCTCTTAATGGACCCGAGCCTAATGACTGGTACTTGGACACAGGGGCTTTGGCCCACATGACACTAGACATCTCTCACTTGGATCAAGCAAGTAATTACACGGGTAAGGATCATGTAGTTGTCGGGAATGGTGTTTCCCTTCCCATTACCCACACTGGTACCATATCTATTACCCCATCTCTTGAGTTATTAAATGTATTAGTTGTTTCTCGCTTAACGAAAAATCTCTTGTCAATTAGTAAATTAACATCTGATTTTCCTCTTGTTGTTACATTTACTAATAACTTTTTCTCT